>NW_006409022.1:463668-472651 GCF_000296735.1 Chrysochloris asiatica | reverse complement strand
TCGAGCTGATCTTTAACATTTTCTGATCAGCTCTTGGACCTCCTCATTTCTTCCATTTGGTTTAACATCTCTACACTGGAAAGCAAGTTTCAGTGTCTCTTCTGACATCCATTTTGACCTTTTCCTTCTTTCTTGTCTTCTCAATTGAGTTTTGATGTCATCCCACAACTCTTCTGGTCTTTAGTGTTTAATGTGGTTTACAATGCCAGGAATGACAAATTGAAGAGGATTGGTGTTGCATTCATCGTCAAAAGAACATATCCAGATAGGTCATGAGGTACAATGCTGTCTGTGATAGGATAATATCCTTGCACCTACGAGGAAGCCCAGTTAATACCACTATTATTCAAATTTACGCAACAACCACTAAAGCCAGTGAGGATGAAATAAAAGAATTCTATCAACTTCTTCAATCTGAAATTGATCAAACATTCAATCAAGATGTATTGATAATTACTGGTGATTGGAATGCAAAGGTTGGGAGCAAAGAGGAAGGATCAGTAGTTGGAAAATATGGCCTTGTTGATAGAAATGATGCTGGAGAATGCATGATAGCATTCTGCAAAATCAATGATTTGTTCATTTCAAATACCTTCTTTAGACAGCATAAGAGACAACTATACACATGGACCTCACCAGATGGAATACACAGAAATCAAATTGACTACATCTGCAGAAAGATCAGTGAAAACAAGGCCAGGTGCAGACTGTGGCATAGACCATCAATTACTCATATGCAAATTCAAACTGAAGCTGAAGAAAATGAAAACAAGTCCAGGAGATCCAAAATATGACCTTGAATATATCCCACCTGAATTTAGAGATCATCTTAAGAACAGATTTGATGCATTAAACACTCCTGACAATATATATTGATAATTGCTGGTGATTGGAATGTGAAGGTGGGAAGCAAAGAAGAAGGAACAGTAGTTGGAAAATATAGCCTTGGTGTTAGAAATGATGCTTGAGACTGCATGATAGAATTTTGCAAGACCAATGACTTGTTCACTGCAAATACCTTTTTGAAAAAATGTAAGAGACAACTATACCCATGGAAAGGGGTTCTGGTAGCGTAGTGGTTATGAATCGGCCTGCTAACCTCAAGGTCGGCAGTTTGAAACTACCAGCTGTTCTGCGGGAGAAAGATGAGTCTCCTGTAAAGATTTGCAACCCCAGAAACCCTGTGCAGGGTCACTTTGAGTCAGAACCGACTCCACGGTACTTAACAACAACAACATACACATGGACCTCACCAGATGAGATACCAGAAATCAATCAAATTGGCTATGTTTGTGAGAAGAGAAGTTGGAAAAGTGCCATATTATCAGCCAAAACAACTCCAGAAGCATACTGTGGAACAGACTACCAATTGCTCATATCCAAGTTCAGGATGAAGCTGAAGAAAATTGAAACAAGTCCATGAGAAGCAAAATATGACCTTGTATATATCTCACTTGAACTTAGCGACCATATCAAGAACAGATTTAATGCACTAACACTAATGAACAAGTACCAGAAGAGTTGTGTGATGACATCAAGAACATCATACAGGAAGAAACCAAAAGGGAAATAAGAAGACAAGAAAGAAGAAAAGGACCAAAATAGGTGTCAAAAAAGACTCTGAAACTTGGTCTCCAGTGTAGAAATGCTAAAATAAATGGAAGAAATGAGGAGGTAAAAGAATTGAACAGAAAATTTCAAAAGGTAGCTCAAGAAGACAAAGTCAAGTATTATAATGAAGTATACAAAGACCTGGAATTAGAAAACCTAAATGGAAGAACAAGCTCAACATTTCTCAAGGTCAAGGAACTGAAGAAAAAAAATCAAGCCTCGATTTGAGTATTGAAAGTTTCTATGGACCAAATATTGAATGATACAGAAAGCATCAAAAGAAGATGGAAGGAATACACAGAGTCACTGTACCAAAATGATCGCTGTTCAAACATTTCAAGAGATAGGATATGACCAAGATGAAATGGTACTGAAGGAAGAAGTCCAAGGTGCACTGATGGCATTGGCAAAGAATAAGCCTCCAGGAATTGTTGGAATACAAATTGAAATCTTTCAACAAAGTGAGTCAGCACTGGAGGCACTCACTCATCTATGCCAAGAAATTTGGAATACAGATACCTGGCCAACTGATTGGAAGAGGTCCATATTTGTGCCCATCCCACAGAATGGTGGCCCAGCAGAATGTGAAGATTATCAAACAATATCATTAATATCGCATAAAAGTAAAAGTTTGCTCAAGATAACAAAAAAGGTTGTGACAGCACATTGACAGGGAACTACCAGAGGTTCACGTCAGATTCAGACAAGGATGTGGAATGATGGATATCATTGCTGACATCACATGGATCTTGTTTACTTATACTTTATTGACTATGCAAAGCCATTCAACTGTGTGCATCATAACCAGGTATGGTCATGCAAATAATGGGTATTTCAAAACACTTAACTGTGTTCACGAGGAACCAATACATAAAGCAAGAGGCAGTTGTTCGTACAGAACAAGGGGACACAGAATGGTTTAGAATCAGGAAAGGTGTGTGCCAGGGTTGTATTCTTTCACTGTATTTATTCAATCTCTATAAGGAGCATATAATTTTAAAAGCTGGATTATGTGAAGAAGAATGTGGCTTCAGGATTAGAGCAAGACTCATTAAGTGAAGAGGACTTAAAAACTTACTGATGAAGATTAAAGACCACAGCCTTGAGTGTGGGTTGCACCTCAATGTAAAGAAAATCAACATCCTCACCACTGGGGCAAATAAGTGGCATCATGATAAAAGGAGAAAAGACTGAAGTTGTCAACAACTTGATTTTGCTTGAATCCACCATCAACACTCATAGAAGCAGTAGTCAAGAAATCAAACAACATATTTCATTAGGCAAATTTGCTGCATAAGAACTCTTTAAAATGTTCAAGAGTAAAGATTTCAGTTTGAAAACTAAGGTGTGCCTGACCCTAGCCATAGTATTTTCAATAGCCTCATGTGAAAAATGGACAATGATTAGGGAAGACCAAAGAAGAATTGATGCATTTAAGTTGTGGTGTTGGAGAAGGATATTATAAATACCATGGGCTGCCAGAAGAACAAACAAATCTGTGTTGAAAGAAGTATAGCCGGAATGCTCCTTAGAAGCCAACATGTCTCTCATACTTCGGACATATCAGGACATATCAGGAGAAGGACACCGTGCTTGGTAAAGTGGAGGGTCAGCAAGCACAGTAGCAGCAGCAATGGACCCTAGCATAACAATTATGAGGATGGTGCTGGACAGGGCAGTGTTTTGTTCTGCTGTCTTTAGGGTCACTATGAGTCGGAACCTCTACCAATAACAACAAGCTACCCAATATAGGGCTTCCAAGGCTTGAAATCTCTATGAGAGCACACAGTCTTATCTTTCTCCCTCAGAGGAGCTGATGGTTTAACTGCAAATCTTGCAGTCCTGATGCTGTGTTCTTCTTCATATAGTCCATCTTCTCAAATTATTTGTTCAGCATACATATTAAATGTTGTTGTTAAATGCCGTTGAGTCAGTTCCGACTCACAGCAACCCTGTAATAGGATTTCCAAGGAGCGACTGGTGAGCTTGAACCACTGACTTTGTGGTTCAAACCGACATTACAATCCGTCACATTATCCCACAGCACCACACCAGGACTCCACATATTGAATAAGTCTGGTGAAAGGATACAACACTGGCGCACACCTTTCCTGATTTTAAACCAGTCAATATGCTTTTGTTCTGTTCGAACAACTGTCTCTTGGTCTAACTACAGATTCTGCATGAGCACAATTAAGTGTTCTGGAATTCCCATTCTTCATATGCAAATAAAGCATGTGGAACCCTAACATGAGGGTTGTTCAGTTTTGCCATCTTGCTAGGTTTAAAATGAGGCATCCCAGAAGCAGAAAAGGGGATCTCACTACCATCAAGAAAGAAGTGAGTGCCAGGAGTGGAGTGCATTCATTTAACGCCAATATTCCTCTGCTGAATTTCCTCAATCCAGGAGACAACAACAAACAGACAGAAGTGGTGGCAGAGAGGGTGCAGCAACAGAAACCAAGAGATGGGTACATGAGTCAGAGTGGTGGGCTTCTTGGCCATGAAGCAAGAATGCTGAATGACCAACAGAGAAGTAGAGTGCCATGGGGCTGATAGCAGAATTTGTAAAAAGATTGGAGGGTAGAGGTATGTCTGACCTCATAAGAATCAGTCTTGGGTTGGTGCTGATGGTCTTAATTTTCATTCCCCCTTGTGGAGTTAGAGGGGGTCAGAGACTGCCCCCATGTCATTTTTACAGCTGTGTAGAACCCTGGGGAAGAGATTGAAGAAGTTAGGAAAGATTGAAGGCTATCCGGAGTCCAAGTCCCTCATATTGCTCTTAGCCAGGCATCACCGCCAGCTAATTGCTACTTATTAGAACATTTTCCTTTATGCTTACTTCCTTTTATCCAAAATCTCATTGATAGTTAAGAATTTGATTCTACTATAAAGGCAAAGAAGGTCTGACAGAAAAACAGCCCACACTACCCCCATGGGAGTGTGAATTAAGTGAAAAGGACAAATCAAAGAGACCTGTGAAGAACAGGTAGAAATGGAGTTATTCCTCTGGTGGAAGTCAAAACTGTGTTTTATTCATGTTTTATCTCCTATACTGTAGCATCTAGCACAAAATTTCACATCTGAGAAAAACCTATGCACATGCTGGTCATACTATTTCAAGCACCAGGAATTTAATGAAATTACCTTTTCTATTCTACTTGAAAATAGCTTACTGCTCAAAAAATTAAAAAAGAAAGGAATTCCTCAACAAAATTAAGGACATATACACAAAACCAAAAGTCAACATTAGTGTCAATGGAGAGAGACTGAAAACATTTCCCTTGCAAACAGGAACCAGACAAGGATATCCTTTACCACAACTTCTATTCAATATTGTATTGGAAATTCTAGACAGAAAAATAAGGCAAGAAAAGGGAATAAAGGCATCCAAATAGGCAAAAAAGAAGTAATACTATCTCTATTTGCAGAAGATATACTATACATAGAAAATCCCAGAGACTCAACAAGAAATTTACTGGAACTTAGAGGATTCAGTTGCTCCTTGGAAACCCTATACAGGGTCGCTGTGGGTAAGAATCTACTTGACGGCACTTAACAGCAACAACAATAGGATTCAGTAAAGTGGCAATGTATAAGATCGAAATACAAACATCAATCAGATTTCTTTACACTAATAAAGAGAACTCTGAAAAGGATATCAAGAAAACAACACCATTTACAACAGCCACCCAAAAGATGAAAAACTTAGAAATAACTCTAACCGGAGAAACAAGACTTATACAAAGAAAATTACAAAATACTACTACAATAAATCAAGAGAACTACATAAATGGAAGAATATACCATTCTTTTAGATAGGAAGATTTTGGCCATATTAAAGTCCCATACACCCTATTAGAATGGTACAACCACTTGTCTCAGTTTGTGGTACTGTGGTGGCTTGCATGTTGTGGTGGTGCTGGAATCTATGTCATCAGTATTTGAAATAGCAGCAGGGTCACCTATAGTATACATGTTTCAACTGAGCTTCCAGACTAATACAGATACAAAGAAGGAGACACAGATTATTTCTTAATGGTTAGCCACTGAAAACCTACGTGATGAATAGCAATAGATCATTGTCAGATATAGTGCCAGAAGATGACAATACTATGAATAGTACCAAAATATTGTCAGATATAGAGTCCGAATATGAACCTCTCAGGTTGGAAGGCACTCAAAAAAGGACTGGGGAAGAACTGTCTTCTCAAAGTAAAATTGACCATGATGACACAAATGGAGTAAAGCTTTTGAGACCTTTTTTCTGGTATTCTGAATCTACTTCCAGCCAAGATCCATCTGACATCAACAGTGATATCCCTCATTCCACATCCTTGTCTGAATCCAGCCTGAATTTCTGGCAGTTCCTTGTCAATGTATTGTTGAGGCTATTTTTCAATTAACTTCAGCAAAATTTTACTTACACGTGAGATTAATGATATTGTCTGATAATTTCCACATTCTGTTGGATCACCTCTCTGTTGAATGGGTACAAATATGGATCTCTTCCAACCTGTTAGCCAGGTACCTGTCTTCCAACTTTCTTGGCATAGATGAGTGAGTGCCTCCAGTGCTGTATCAGTTTGTTGAAAGACTTCATTTTGTATTCCACCAATTCCTAGAGCCTTCAGTGTACCTTGGACTTCTTCCTTCAGTACATTTGGCTCTTGATTATAAGCTACCTCTTGAAATGTTGGAACATTGATCATTTATTTTTGGTACAGTGACTCTATATATGCCTTCTATCTTCTTTTGATACTTTCTGCATCATTCAATATTTTGCTTTTAGAATCCTTCAATACTTCAAGTCAAGACTTGAATTTTTTTCCCAGTTCTTTCAGCTTGAGAAATCAAATGACATATTGTATTAGGCAAATCTTCTGCACAAGACCTCTTTAATGTGTTCAAGAGCAAAGATGTAAGTTTGAGGTATTTTCAATAGCCTCATATGCATGTGAAAGTGGGACAATAAATAAGGAAGACTACAGAAGGATTGATGCATTTGAGTTGTGTTGTTGGAGAAGAATATTGAAGGTACAATGGACTGCCCAGTACAATAAGCACTGGACTACAAGGTCAGTTTGAACTGCAAGATTGGCAGTTCAAACCCACCAGCCACTCTTTGGAAACCCTATATAGGTTCTCTATGGGTCAGAACTGCCTCAACAGAACTTAACAAAAATAATGGACTGCCACAAGTACAAACAGGCTTGTACTGGAAGTAGTATTGCTGGAGTGGTCCTTACAAGCCAGGAAGCTTCGTCTCTCATACTTTGGACATGTTATCAGAAGGGACCTGTCCCTTGAGAATGACATCATGCTTAATAAAGTGGAGGGTAAGGGAAAAATAAGAAGATCCCCAAGGAATCTTGGGCACAGTGAAGGCAGCAAGGGACTCAAGAGTAACAACAATTCTAAGGATGGTGCAGAATTAGATAATATTTTATTCCATTATACATAGGGTTGCTATGAGTCAGAACCTATTCAATGGTACCTAACAACAACCACCACCCAATCATTTCTATATATTGTCATGAGGGATAAGTCCCTGGTTCTCATGCTTGGAAAAATGGAGGGTCAGCAAGAAAGGAACACCCCCAATAAGCTGGATTGACACAGTTTCAGCAACAAAGGGCTCAAACATAACAATTGTGAGGTTGGCGCAGTACAAGGCAGTTTTGTTCTCTTGTGCATAGAGTTGTGATGAGTTGGAACTAACTTGACGAAACTTAACACCAAAAACAACCACGCAATCATTTGGTAGGAGTTAAGAAGGCTATGGATAGAAAAGTCATATCAAGTAAATTCACTCACTGGACCTACTACTACCACCACTCCTCTGTCAGTTTGTTGTACTGTGGTGGCTTATGTGCAGTTAGGATGCGGAAAGCTAGGCCACCGGTATTTTAAATACCATCAGGGTGACCAATGATAGACAAATTTCAGCTGAGCTTCCAGACTAAGGCAAACTAGCAAGAAGGAAAGGCAGACTACTCCTGAATGTTAGCCACTGAAAACCTTATGAATGGCAGTGGGGTATTGTCAGATAAAGTGCCAGAATATGAAAACATTATGAAGAGCTCCACAATATGGTCAGATATAGTGCTGGAAAATAAACCCTTTAGGTTGAAAGGCACTCAAAATACAACTAGGGAACAGCTGCCTCCTCAAAGTTGTCCATGATGACACAAATGGAGAAAAGCCTTTTTTTTTTTTCCATTTGCTGATGGAACACTACTCAAAATAAGGAGAAACAGCTGCAAACATCCACTGGAACATGAAATAAGTGAAGTATGTATGTATCGAGGGAAATTGGAAGTTGTCAAAAATGAAATGGAACGCATAAGATTGATATCCTAGGCATTAGTGAGCTGAAATAGACTGGTATTGGCCATTATGAAACTGACAATCATATGATTTAGTATGCCGGGAAGAGCAAATTCAAGAGGAGTGGCATTGCATTCATCATCAAAAAGAATATTTCAAGATCTATCTTGAAGTAAAATGCTGTCTGTGATAGGATAGTATCTATGTGCTTACAAGGAAGATCCATTAATACCACTATTAATAAATGTACACACCAACCCCACTAAAGCCAGTGATGATAAAATTGAAGAATGCTGCCAACTACCAACTACCTACAGTCTGAAATTAATCAAACATGCAACCAAGATGTATTGATAATTGCTGTTGGTTAGAATGCAAAGGTTGGAAACAAACAGGAAGGATCAATTGTTGAAAAATATGACCTCAGTGACAGAAGTATGAAGATCACAAGAGAGAATTTTGCAAGAACAATGTCTTATTAATTGCAAATACCTTTTTAAATATCACAAAAGACAACCAGATGGAATACACATGAACAAAATTGACTACATCTGTGGGAGGAGACAATACAAAAGTTCCATGTCATCAGCCCATGTTACTTTCAATATTCTTCTCCAACACCACAACCCAAATGCATCAATTCTTCTATTGTCTTCCTTATTTACTGCCCAGCTTTCACATACATAGGAGATTATTGAAAATACCATGGCTGGGGTCAGGCTCACCTTAGTCCTCAAGCTGACATCTTTGCTCTTCAATACTTTAAAAAAGGTCTTATGCAGCAGATTTGCTTAATGCAATATGTCGTTTGATTTCTTAACTGCTTCTTCCACAGTGTGTATAAGTGCTCCAATAAGAATGAAGTTCTTGACAACTTCAATCTTTTCTCCATTGATAAGAATGTTGTTTATTGGTCCAGTGGTGAAGATTTTTGTTTTCTTGACATTGAGATGCACTCCATACCAAAGGCTGTGCTCTTTGATAGTCATCACTAAGTATTTTAAGTCCCCTTCACTTTCAGCAAGCAAGGTTGTATCATCTG
>NW_006409022.1:462844-463568 GCF_000296735.1 Chrysochloris asiatica | reverse complement strand
CAGGTTGTTAATGAGTCTTCCTCCAATCCTGATGCCACGTTTTTCTTCATGCAACCCAGCTTTTCAAATCATTTGCTCAGCATACAGGTTGAATAAGCATGGTGAAAGAATACAGCCTTGTCGCACACCCTTTTTAATTTTAAAACATTCAGTGTTCCCATGCTCTGTTCGAACAACTGCCTCTTGGTTCAGAGGCATGAGCACAATTAATTGTTCTGGAATACTCATACTTCGCAATGTTGTCCATAGCTTGTCATGAGCCACACAATCAAAAGTCTTTGTGTAGTCAATAAAGAACAGGTAAACATCTTTCTGGTATTCTCGGCTTTCAGCCAAGATCCATCAGACATCAGCAATAATAATCCCTTGTTCCACGGCCTCTTCTGAATCCGGCTTGAACTTCTTGAAGTTCTGTCAATGTATGATTGTAGATGTTTCTGTATTGCTTTTAGCAAAACTTTACTCGCATTGGATATCAAAGAGATCATCTGACGATTTCCGCATTCCATTGGGTCACCTCTCTTTGGAATGGGTACAATTCCAATCAGTCGGCCAGATAGTTGTCTTCCAAATTTCTTGGCAGAGATGGGTGAGTGCCTCCTATGCCACCTCACTTTCTTGGAAGATTTCAATTTTTATTCCATCAATTACTGGTGCCTTGTTCTTTGCCAATTCCTTCAATGCACCTCGGACTTCCTCCTTCAGTATCATTGGCTCTTGATCA
>NW_006409022.1:454931-457476 GCF_000296735.1 Chrysochloris asiatica | reverse complement strand
TTTCAAGAGGGAACCTAGTCCAGAGGGTGCAGAGGAAGGTAGAATCTTCACTGAGTAGTATCTAATCTGTCTGGGTGGGGCTGATGAAAGGAGATGGGGATAGCATTCATGTGGTACAATAGTGAATAATTGCTATCAGGACTGACTGTGAGGGTTGGAAATGTAAAGGTAGACATTTTGTAGCAAAAAGTGGGGAGTGGTTGACTTTGCAGTCTAGGAACAGATGTCCCTGGAACCATCAAGGGAGAAGAGCAGAGTGCGGGACCCTACCCAGAGAAACAGTGATGCCAGAGATGGAGGCAGAGAAAAATATGTGGAGAGATGGAGCAGCTGGGAACTCTAGACTCAGAGAGGGAGAGGGGCCATTTGCTGACGACCAGGCAATTAAGCGATATATGATAGGATGAATGTAAATCTAATGTTCTCCCAGGTAAACTATCATATAATTCACAATAAAACATTAAAAAATAAATTATTTTTTAAAAAGAAAATTGAAGCAATATGATGTACCGTTTTTGCTAAGTTAGATTCCATCATGTAAATAGCAGCAAAGTATTGTTGGAAATTTATTTTAAAAAACACACACACCAAAAAAAATTAAAATTACATAAAATAAAACAGGGGAGTAGTTAATCTTACAGTCCAGAAACAGAGAATCCTAGGACCATCAAGGAAGAAGAGCAAAAGCGGAATGTGGGACCTCATCCAGAGAATCAGGGACATAGAGATGGAGGCAGAGATGGGGACATGGAGAGAGGGAGTAGCTGAGGACTCTATATTCATGGGAAGACAGACTGAGAGCCAGCTGTCAGGAGGCAGACTTGCAGAAGGTGCCCTTTGGTAGTGTGTTGCACAGGTCGCTATGAGTCCGAACTCATACCATGGTGTAAATTATTATATATGCCTGAGTGTTTAAAAAAAAGAGAGAGCTAAAATGAATATAGAGAAATACTATTAAGTAATGGTACATGGATGGGATTACAATCGTTGTAATGAAACAAGGTGTATGGTTTTTTTAATATAAAACTGATGATCTGCCCTGTAAACTGTCACTCAGTTCACAATAAAAACATTAAAAAAAAAAAAGAAGAAGAATTTGAAAGAATATTTTTGTTCATGAGTAACCATGGGGAGGAAGCAGGCAACTGTTATTGATTGCATAGAGGGGATTGACTGAAATTATTGAGATGAAACAAAGTGTATGATTTGTTGAATGTAAAACTGATGATCTTGTATGTAAACATTCACTTAATTCACAATAAAAAGTTTTGTTGTTTAAAAAAAAAGAAAGTCATTCACCTGGTGTTTTTTGTATAATTGTCAACATTTACAAAACAATGTCTCTTACCTTCCATTAGCTCAATGTTCAAGTTGCAACTGAAAAGTGATTGGGGGATATCTAAACAGAGAAAGTTTCTTTTTATCCACTTGAAAAGCATAATGTGTATTTTCATGAGAGCTCTGGATTGAGAGTTTTAATTGAAAGAAAAGAGAAAGGAGAGAATAAGGAGAAAGACAAAGAGGAAAATCTTTAGCCCAAGGATATTTTAATTTGTTACTAGTCACCCACTCAAGAATTTTAAAGTCTTTAACCTATAACTGTATAAATTACAGTGCAGCAGCTAAATGAAAAACACTCAATAAAACAGTTATCAAATTCACAGCCAGAGAAATATGAGCTTAATTGGTTTACTTCTCTAGAGGACCCAGAGAGAGATACATATCAATGTCTCACACAGTTGTAGAGGTAGGCAAGTCCAAGTCTGTGAGTCAAATGTCAGGCTGAAGGCTTCTCCTGACTCACATAGCTGCAGGAGTTTTATTGATTATGCAAATGCTTTTGATTGTGTGGATCATGACAAGCTATGGACAACATTGCAGAAAATGAGTATTCCAGAACACTTAATTGTGCTCATGAGGAATCTGTACATAGACCAAGAGGCAGTTGTTCAAACAGAACAAGAGAACACCAAATGGTTTAAAATTAGAAAAGGTGTGCGCCAGAGTTATATCCTTTCTTCATATGTTTTTAATCTGTATGCTGAGCAAATAATCCGAGAAGCTGAATTATATGAAGAAAAACATGGCATCAGAATTGGAGGAAAACAAATTAACAACCTGTGATATGCAAATGATACAACCTTGCTTGCTAAAAGTGAAGATGACTTAAAATACTTACTGTGATACAATTTGATGAACTTGACCTACACCTATGGATGCAGTAGCTCAAAAGAGGGAACAAATCCTTACAGCAAGAATCATTGCCACCGCCTCCACACACAGAGTAGACAGGGATGGGCAACTTGGATATTGGCTACTCAAATGGGGGGTGGGGGGTGGGGCAGGGTTCAAAGGCAAGAAGTGACTGGTTTACAAGCTTTCACCTAGAGTCAGGGGGTCTGGAGGAAGGCAGAATCTGCAGTGCGTAATATACAATCTGTCTAGGCGGAGCTGATGAAATGAAATGCAGATGGGTCTCTTGTGATACAATAGTGAATAATTGTTATCAGGACTGATTGTGAGAGTTGGAAATGTAAAGGTAGAT
>NW_006409022.1:452163-454701 GCF_000296735.1 Chrysochloris asiatica | reverse complement strand
GATTGGAACCATGGCAATGAAACGATATACGATAGAATGAATGTAAAACTAATGTTCTTCCATGTAAACTATCATATAATTCACAATAAAACATTACAAAAAAAAAAAAAAAGTGCAATGGGCTGCCAAAAGAACAAACCAATCTGTATTGGAAGAAATACCGTCAGAATGCTCCCCAGAAGCTAGGATGGCCAGAATTAATCTCTCATACTTTGGACATATTGTCAGAAGGGACTAGTCTCTAGAGAAGGATATCATGTTTGGTAAAGTGGAGGGTCAGAGAAAAAGAAGAAGACTCCCAGTGCAATGGATTGGCACAGTGACAGCAACAATGGGCTCAGGCATAGGTTGGCCTAGGACCAGGCAGTGTTTCTTTCATTCTGTTGTGCATAGGGTCACTATGAGTCGGTACAGACGCGATAGCACCTAACAACAACAAAACTGCATATAATTGTTTTAAATATTCATTGAGCTCATACATACAAAATGATGACTTAGTGCCTGACAACAGTCAGTGCTCATCATGTGTTAGCTATTTTTATTATTGTTATTATTATTATGTTACTACAACATTGTTGTTGTTGTTGTTGTTATGTGCCATCGAGTCGGGTCCGACCCATAGCGACCCTGTACAGGGTTTCCGAGGGTGTAAATCTTTACGGGAGTAGAAAGCCTCATCTTTCTCCCGCAGAGCAGCTGGTAGTTTCGAACCGCTGACCTTAAGGTTCACAGCCCGATTCGTAACCACTACGCTACCAGAGCTCAATATTAAAGCCCAGCAATCTAACAAAACATAATCATATAATGGTTGTAGAGGAACAATTTCCTCGTGGGAACCTATCCTGTTTCCCTCATTCAAACAGATACCTTTGTCACATTGTATACTCAAAATCTATTTTCTCTATGGAAACCTGAGCATATAATCCTTAGCGTCTTTACTATGTTGTTGTTGATTGTTGTTAGGTGCCATTGAATCAGTACCGACTCATAGCAACCTTATGCTAGGATTCTTCAAAGTCCCTATAAACCAATATGATCTGAAGCACTAAAGCTTCCATAAGGCAATGGGACAGGGCAATAACAATACTGTGGTGAGAATGTTCATAAGACAGGAACCAAATCTTCATCACATTTGAATCCCCAGTGTCTAGTACAGGGCCTGGCCCAGAGTAGGTCCTCAGCAAAAAGTCATTGAGTTGCACAATAAGAAAAGAAAGAAGCAATTGTTAACCTTCTTCACCAAGTACCAGAGAATCAGCCAAAAGAGAAACAGAAAGACATTATGTCATCAGTGCCTAAGTGAGTACATGGAAAGACTCTTTATGGAGTCACTTTAGATGCAAATTAATTATTCCCTCTAGATGTCACCAGCCTTCTGTGTTTTCATAGTCAACCACCAGTAGCATGATGTGGTGGACACCTAGCATCTCAGAAATAACATCCTGCATAAAACCATCTTCCACAGTGGCCTGATATGCTACCTTATCAGATACCTAACCAACTGCCATTGAGTTGATTCTGACTCATGGTGACCCCATGTGAGTCAGAGTAAAACTATTCCATGACATTTTAAATGGATGTATTTTCAAAAAGAGATCAACAAACTGTTTTTCTGAGGAGCCTTATGGGTGGACTTGAATCTTCAACTTTTTGTTTACCATCCAAGTATGTTAACCATTTGCACCATCGTCATATAGGATTCAGATATTTTTATACTGTCAAGAGTTAACATGTGGCAGGAATTAGGTCACCTGACTAATATGAAAAGAGTCAGACCTTAGCTTTTATAATTCCTTAGTGGGCAACCTGTGATTCACTGAGCTTGGTGAGTTCTTTATTAACAATATCATTTTATACATGATTCGATTAGGTCTGTGGTAAGCATATGGTTCTTTGGCATAATAATGTAAGAAAACATCTGTCCTTTAGCATTGGTGACAAGTCATCTGGTGCTCTAAGTTTATGGTAGGATCTTTCTCTGACACATTGCAGAGAACACACAGGTTAGATGACTCTCACCCATGGTTGCAGAGACTTGGGGCCTACATGAATAGCAAATCCAAGGGTGCACAAAACAAGCAAAAACAGGTAGCAACTATAGTATAAAGCTAAATTTGGAGAAAGATCTACATAAGCTGATGAATTTAAAATGTCAACAGCAAGAAATGTCAACAGCAAGAAACTAGGGTGGAGTTGGAACCTGGAGAAATTGCTTAGGCTGATGTCCGATGGATCTTGGCTGAAAGTGGAGAATATCAGAAAGATGTTTACCTGTGTTTTATTGACTACGCAAAGGCTTTCAATTGTGTGGATCATGACAAGCTATGAACAACATTGCAAAGTGTGAGTATTCCTGAACACTTAATTGTGCTCATGAGAAATCTGTACCTTGACCAAGAGGCAGTTGTTAAACAGAAGATGGGAACATTGAATGGTTTAAAAGTAAGAAAGGTGTGCAACAGGGTTGTATTCTTTCACCATACTTATTCAACCTGTATGCTGAGCAAATAATCCGAGAAGCTGGGTTCTATGAAGAAA
>NW_006409022.1:449000-451596 GCF_000296735.1 Chrysochloris asiatica | reverse complement strand
TCATCTCTTATACTTTGGACATATTGTCAAGAAGGACCAGTCGCTGGAGAAGGATATCATGTTTGGTAAGGTGGAGGATCAGAGAAAAAGAGGAAGACCCCAGTGAGATGGATTGGCAAAGTGGCAGCATCAATGGGCTCCATTGTGGCAACAATTATGAGGTTGGCCCAGGACCGGGCAATGTTTCGTTCTGTTGTGCATAGGGTCGCTATGAGTTGGTACCAACTCAATGGCACCCAACAACAACATTTCTATATGCAATGACTGAAGTGAAATTTCAGAAATGTAGACTATACTTCTGAAGACATGAAGATTACCATATCGCAAGGTATGATTTCCTTGAGTTGACCCAGCCAGAGGCATGGTGGTTGTGGTGGTTATGTGCCGTGGAGTCAGTTCTGACTCATAGTGACCCTGTACAGGATTTCCGAGGCTACAAATCTTTACTGGAGCAGGAAGCCTTATCATTCTCCCATGGAACAGCTGGAAGTTTCAAACTGCTGACCTTGCGGTTCCCCACAATTATTTCTTGGCTACTACCTTTCATAAGAGTATTATGGATTTTGTGACACTGCTAGGATCCTCTTAGATGATTAATGTTGTTGGTTTCAGTACAGAGTAGAAGGCAGAGTCTGGTAAGCTGACAGGAGCAGACAGTGGTTGAAAATGAGATCGTTATACATGAGGAGTGTTAACTACAGTTTGAAGGCCATAGGGGTCTTCAAAGGGGCCTCAAATGGCCCCAGGTCTCTGATTGGAAGATCTGTTTCTTGTTCCAATCTTCGCCATGCCAGAGGATACCGTTAGTCTTTCGAGGCTGCCTATATTTGTCCCAGGTACTGGCCAGGTACAGGATATCGTAAGTGCTCAGAGCTATGGAGAAACTATGATCTTTGAAGCTATGGTTTCTATTGAAGGGTCCAGTTATGTACAGAAGACAAAAGTGAGCTATTATAAGCAGCCTCTGGTTAGCCTGGTGGACAAGCAAAGCTAAGAACACAAGTCTAAGTCATTCAAGTCCAAGTCCTCCAAGAAGCATACACGAGAAATTTATTGGGGGTACCTCCTGTGAAGAAAAAAGGAAAAGGAGATTGAAAAGGCAGGGCGAGTCTTCAGTCCATAATGCAAGTCTGACACATGAAAGAGAAAGGGAAGGGAAGAAGGATTGTTATTGTTAAGTACTGCAGGTAAATTCTGACTCATAGCGACCCTGCACAGTGTTTCTGAGGCTCTAAATCTTTGTAGGAGCAGAAAGCCTCATCTTTCTTCCATGGAACAGCTGGTGACCTCAAACCACCAAGCTTATAGGTTTCAGCCCAGTACTTATCCTACAGAGCCACTGCACTCCTGGAAGCAGGATTAGACAGGGAAAATCTAAGATTGTAAGGCAGTTCTAAGAAGGTTTGGAACAGACTAGTAGGCCAGTGTCACCTGCTAACAGAGTGCCATGTCTTACAGAAATCGGTCAGCATTCACCATTCATATTCCTACTATGTGACAGGCTGGGAGCAGTCCGTGGTAAGAAATGCCTCTGTGAATGGTAGAAGGGGTGGGAGAACTGACTTGGCATAGGGGTCCACCAATCATGCTTCCTGCCCTAGCTGATGGATGGCATGGTAAGCCAAGTCATTATGGACAAGGATAAGACAGTTATCCTTAAAACAAGATGGTGGATCAGGTAGATGTGCAGTGAGGAGCTCTGCCAGCAACAACACAGAATACCGAACCAAGCAGGCTCAGGGGATGGTCCCAGAACTCTGAACCACATATAAAGAAATATTTAGAAAGTTGGAAGGCTTACAGCCAGTGGAATTATAGCAGAAGCAAGAAATCCTGTGCTTTCTAATCCAAGGTGCTCAGATGCTCTCTGAGCAGCCATCTTGGGTGAGACCATGCAGGGGAAGGATCAGAGTAGTCATGGACACCTGACAGAACCACAGAGACAAAGGTGTGGACATTCTTTTTTTTTGTATGTGTTTATTGGCCTCTCGCTGTCTGCACACCTCCACCCTCAGAGGGTTCTATTAAGCATGTGCACAGATCTCCTCAAAATTTAAAGGGACAGTTTCCACTTAAAACCAAATGGCATTGAAAAACAGCCACAGCCGGCCCTGAACTGTTTATCACTAGAAAAAAGGCCTAAACGAGGGTTATGGAGCAGGACAGACATACTAAAAAGGAAATGAGCGAAAAATAAAATCCTGAGTGACATCATAATGACCAACAGTGGCATCTTGAAATTTTTCAGGAAGAAGAGTGAAAAGGGAAGCCCGTCTCTTGATCACATCTACCTAGAGACAATCAGAAAGCATAAAAATACACACACATCTAAGTATTAAGGCCATAGCTAATCACTGAATATGACCAAAAAACAGAAACAGACAACCATATCAGCACATGTCCACAAAGGCAAATGAGCTGGAAGTAGACCTACACTCCATACTGGAAGATGGGCAGGCTTTGGAAATGCCTGAGAAGGAATTCAGAAAAAATGATTATAAAATGTATCAAAATACTATACAATGGAGTTGAGAAAAATAAGGAAGAAGTCAGGAAAGTGCTACAGGAACAATCAAATAAGATAGATACAGCATTG
>NW_006409022.1:447191-448900 GCF_000296735.1 Chrysochloris asiatica | reverse complement strand
ATAGAATATCAGAAATGGACAATAAACTGAAAGGGCAAAGGAGTAGAATTGAAGAGATGGAAGCCAGAACTAGTGAGCTGGAAGATAAATCTCTCAATACCACTAAGATAGAAGAACAAGCAGAAAAAAAGGATTAAAATATCTAAGGAAGGCCTAAGATTCATGTTGGACCACATGAAGAGGAATAACTTAAGAATTAACAGCATCCCAGAACAGGAACAATCACACAAGTCCACAGAAGAGATAGTTGAAGAACTTCTGGGAGAAAAATTTCCCTAACACCCTGAAGAGTGAAAAGATAAGCATCCAAGAAGCTCAACGAACTCCAGGAAGGATAGACGCTAAAAGGAAATATCCAAAACATATAATAATCAAGCTCTCCAAAATCAAACATAAGGACAGCTAGGGAAAAGAGAACTGTAACATACAAAGGCAAGCAAATCAGATAAAGCTTGGATTTCTCAATAGAAACCATGCAAGCAAGAAGGCAATGGGGAGACATGTATAAAACGCTGAAAGAAAAAATTGCTGACCAAGAATCCTCTACCCAGCAAAGCTGTAAATCAAATACAATAGTGTAATCAAAACATTCCAGGATAAACAGAAGCTAAGGGATTTTTCCAAAGCCAACCCTGTGATGAAAAATATCCTAAAAAGAGTTCTATGGACTGAGAACCAATATGAACAGACAACAACCAGAGATTGATGTACGTGGCAGCATCACCCCGAACTCAATCGACAAATGCAAGAGTGGAGAACAGAATAAAACTATAAGAATAAATTCAGAGGATATCGGAGGTTAGTTTATGATCAAAACAATTACAATGTGAAAGAAGGTAAATACAGAGGAACAGAGATCTAGGTGGTGGGAAAGTCAGATCGATTACAGGATAAAATAGACCGTCTAAAATAGAGGAAAATTTAATGGGGTATAAGGTAACCACAATGGTGTCGTTCTGTGGTGGCTTGTGAGTTGCTGTGATTCTGAAAGCTATGCCACTGGTATTTTAAATACCAGCAGGGTCACCCATGGTAGACAGGTTTCAAATGAGCTTCCAGACAAAGAAAGACTAAGAAGAAAGAGTGACGAACTACTTCTAAATCTTTAGTCAATGAAAACCTCATGAATAGCAGAGAAACACTGTCAGATAGAGTGGAAGGCACTCAAAATGCGACTGGAGAAGAGCTGCCTCCTCAAAGTAAAAGTCACCGTGATAACGCAAATGGAGTAGAGCCCATGGGAGAAAAGCCTGAGGGACCTTCATTTGCTGATGGGGCACAACTCAAAATGAAGGGAAACAGCTGTACACATCCATTAAAAATCGGAACATGGAATGTACGAAATATGAATCTGGGGAAATCGGAAGAGTCAAAAATGAAATGAAACGCATATACATCAATATCTTAGGCATTAGAGAGCTGAAATGGACTGGTATTGACCATTTTGAATCTGACAACCACATGGTTTACTATACCGGGAATGACAAATTGAAGAGGAATGGTGTTGCATTCATCGTCAAAAACAACATATCCAGATCAGTCATGAGGTACAATGCTGTCTGTGATAGGATAATATCCATGCACCTATAGGGAAGCCCAGCTAATAGCACTATTATTCAAATTTACACACCAACCACTAAAGCCAGTGAGGAAGAAATAGAAGAATTCTACCAACTTCTTCAATCTGAAATTGATCAAACATGCAATCA
>NW_006409022.1:437840-445415 GCF_000296735.1 Chrysochloris asiatica | reverse complement strand
CGAACCAATAGATCTGTGTTGGAAGAAGTGCAGCCAGAGTGCTCCTTGGAGGCCAAGATGGCCAAACTTCATCTCTCATTCTTCAGACATATTGTCAGGAGGGACCAGTCGCTGGAGAAGGATATCATGTTTGGTAAGGTTGAGGGTCAGAGAAAAAGAGGAAGACCCCCAACGAGATGGATTAGCCAAGTGGCAGCATCAATGGACTCAAGTGTGGCAACAGTAGTAAGGTTGGCCCAGGATCAAGCAGTGTTTCATTGTGCTGTGCATAAGGTAGCTATGGGTTGGTACTGACTCGATGGCACCTAACAACAACAGCAATAGTGGGGTTGGAGTTGAGGGGTTCTGGGGAAGTGGAGGGAGGTAACGATAGAGCACAGGGTAAAGGCAGACACATTATATTTCACGTGTTGTGGAGGGCAATACAAGAAGGGTGAGGAGGTGAAAGAACAAGATAGATAGGGCAACACTGAGACAGGTTTGCATGGACTAAGTGGGACAGAGGTAAAAAGTGATGCATACTTAACCTTGGAACAACAGGGCTCTGTGATACAGGGATCTAGGCATAGTTTGAAGAGGGGAAATAATACTAAGATGCTTGACTATCTTATGAATATTGTTTTCTCTTGTTTACTATTGTAAAATAGACACTTGAGTGGGATAGAAAGGAATGTCGGGAAACATGATTACAGAAAACTTGTAAGCTCGTCTTCAGCCTATAATTGATTGAAAAACCTACAAGTGGTTCTAGAACTTGCCCAGTGAAACAGGCCTCTTGTGGAGCCTTTGCAGAGTATAGGACCTTAGGTGGAATCCTGAGTCCCATCCAGAACCTTATGAGGTGGGACATTCCCACTTGCAAGGACAAATAGACCAGCCTGGAACCACTAGAGCAACAGAAGATGCGTCTTCAAAGGATTATCGGGAAAAACTCAAAACAAAAATGTCAGCATGACAGGCTACAGCAAGACTAAGCAAGTTGTCCTCCAAGACTAAGCAATCAAGTCCCTTCAGGACCAACCCCTCTCTAAGACTGAAACTCAAAGGGAACACATGAGTAGGCATATAAGCTTGCTAGCGACCACAGTGGTTTACTGATGAGTGGAAGAGGGGAAAGGCAACCATGAAGAAATGGGTTGAGTTCATCTATGGTCCATTGACTCCCGTTGACCTGGAGATGAAAAAGAGAAGAAGGACTGGTTGTTCCAAAGTGTGGTGATACCTGGGACACCTGAGCCCATGGACAAAGACATAGGCACAGAGGGGTAGAGCTGAGAGGGAAGCTTCCAGCTGACATGAAGTGAGGGGAGATGTGCAAGAGATGTGCAAGATGTACCCAAACTTGCAGAGAGTACCCATTTGATCTAACCTCAATGGCTTGATAATCAGAACTCGACTAGAGGAAGAAATAAATAAAAAACAACATGTTTTGATAAAGGAAACAAGGGTAAATTGCTACAATTTGATGAACCTGAACTATACTCATGGAGGTAGTAACTCGAAATACCAACAGAGAAGTAAAGAGTCTTCATATCAAGTATCAATGCTACCCCCTCTGTACACAGGGTAGATAGGGACGGGCAACTTAGACACTGGCCACCTAAAATGAGGGGCGATAAAGGCACGAAGTGAATGGATTACAAGGTTTCAAGAGGGAGTTCAATTTAAGAGTGTGTGGGGGAAGAAAGGGTCCCCACTGAATAGTTGTCATCTTGTATAGATGGGTCTGATTAAAAGAGATGGGGATAAGATTCCTATGATTCAATAGTGAGTAATTGTTATTATGACTAATTGCGACTGTAACAATTGTAAAGGTAGAAGTTTTGTAACAAAAATGGTGGAGCAGTTAATCTTACAGTCCAGAAACAAAGGACCCAAGGACCATCAAGGGAAAAGAACACAAGCGGAATGCGGGACCCTACCTAGAGAAGCAGCAACACCAGAGATGGAGGCAGAGATGGGGATATGGAGAGAGGAAGCAGCTGAGGACTCTAGATTCATGGGAAGAAAGGGACTAAGAGCTGGTGGTCAGGAGGCAGACTTGCAGAATATGCCATTTGGCGGTGTAATTTATTATATATGCCTGAGTGTGTGTGTGTGTGTGTGTGTGTGTGTGTGTGTGTGTTGTTTTGTTTTTTTAATGAGCTGAAGTGAATAGAAAGAATACTGTTAACTGATGGTACAGGGAGGGTAATATAATCATTGTGATGAAACAAGTTGTATGATTTGCTTAATGTAAAACTGATGATCTGCCCTGTAAACTTACACGCAATCCACAATAAAAACGTAAAAGAAAGAAAGAAAGTTGTCCTATCATGTCCACATAGCAACCTCCTGGACTCCCACAAAGAGGCAATCTCAGTTCCTCCCTCATAGAATAGGGAAGGAATTTGACCATTGCTGTATTTGTGTTAATGGTTATATTTGAAGTTATAAGCCATAACAGAAGCAGCCCAAGGGCATCTTGGCAGGGGACCTGAGTGAGCAGTGCTAGTAATTGGTCAGTTGTGTTCTGGCTCAACCTTGGTGATATTTTCATGCTATACTGCTGAGCTGCAGGGTGGGATGCACAGGTCCACATGATCCATAATTTTATGCAGATCTCTAGTGGCTCCGGAAAGTGGATGAGCTCAGTATTTGCGTTAGACTGGGGGGTGGGGGGGTGGTGGGGGGGAGAGAGAGGATCTTCCAAGAACTGTGGGTGGAACTAAGGTGCTTGTTGCCATGGGTTACAATACATGGATCCAAGGAATAAATTCCAAACATGGATTCCTTAAGATGCCAAGATGCAAGCTGGTAGAGAGCCTAAACAGGTCACTAAATCTGAGGGCTTAACAGATGTGTTTGAACCAAGGCATGAAAGCAACAACTGGAGGGGAAGCAGGAAAGCCAACAAAGTGAAATGCGTTAGAGTGGGCCTGAAGTAATCCTGAACTCCTTGTCTCAGATTTTTATAGGCTCTCTTTTGTATGTAAGAGCTTGAAAAAGACAGAAAGTTTAAGGTATTTTGACATTATAAACTACTAGTAGTAGATTATTTTAAGAACACGCCCTTTTAAGGCAAGAAGTTACCTGGGAAACTGACAGGAGCTGTTAACCAGAGAAGGGAAGAATCAGGACATGTCAATCTTTTCTCCTCTGCAAATGATCTATTAGACATAATAAAAGAACCTAGAGGATACTACTCCACTGTGCTTTAGAAATAGAAGTGAGAGCAAGGGTTATATGGCAGTTAGATACTGAAGATTAGAGATTGCATATTACATGAAACAGAAATGCTCCCACGGTGGTGGTATCTGCTACTGAGGCCCAGTCTCCAGAGCAACCAAGCCTATATGTTGGTTGTCCAGGTAAATTCAGTGCCCTTAAGGGTTCTCTCCTAAGTCGTGCCCCATGGGAGAGACCAAAGGAAAAATGGGCACAGTTTTCTTAGACTCAGAGAAAGTCTTAAGGCTCTCTGATTAAAAACTGATGACCTGCCCTGTAAAGCTTCATTCAATACACAATAAAAATATATATATATTTAAATCTCTCACTAGCAAATGGTTCTCCATTTTTTACGCCGTTGCCTCAAAGCTACATTCACCTGTCCTTCCTAGGTTTTTTGGATTGAAGACTAATCTCCCTGGCTCTGACTTCATTATCTTTCCAAGATAGCCTTTCTCCTTTCACCTGCATAACCTGCAGCCCTACCCTTATATCCAGATCAGGTTTTCAGACAATATACCTGAGGCTGAGGCTGAGTCCAACTTTCTGGGAAAGAGAGATATCAGACACTAACTCAGAATAATAGACACAGAATCAGAGGTTGCCTAGTGAGGGATAGGCAACCTCTGATTCTGTGTCTATTATTCTGAGTTAGTGTCTGGTCTCTCTTTCCCAGAAAGCTGGACTCAGCCTCAGGTATATTGTCCCTAGCCAATCTGAACAACCTCCAGTAGGTGTAATACCAGCCAACCAAACAGAATAGGCTTCAAGAGAAGACCTAGGGCCTACTGGACAGGTCCAACCCAGCCCATCAGTGCTAAGAGATTGCTAACATTAGAATTAAGAATGTGAGCTTAGGGAGCTTCCCTATGCCCATGATTTTCTATTGTACCTAAGGTCCCAGAAGGGAGCCTCTCGGCTTCCCAACTGTATTATTTAGGATTAAATCTAGCCACAAGTAACAGAAAACTCAAAATAAAGACACAAAAGCTTATTTAGCTCATGAATGAGTCTAAGGTATGTAGGCTTAGATTGTTATGGATGTCCCATATGGGAGCTGGTCTGCAAACCAACTGTATTATTTAGGATTAAGTCCAGCCACAAGTAACAGAAAATTCAAAATTAAAACATAAAAGTTATTTATCTCATGAGGAAGTCTGGAGGTATGTAGGCTTAGATTATTATGGACACTCTGCTCCACAAAGTCCTCAAGAATCCAAGCTCTTTCAAGCTCATTGTAGCCTTTATCCTCCTGGTCCAGAATTGTGATATCTACATTCCAAGCAACAGAATGGAGGAAAGACAAGAAAGAAGACAAATAGTATGGACAAGCTGTCTCATAAAAAAGTTTTTGAATGCAATCACATGGCTTATATTCCTTTGATCAGATTTGTGTTTGTATTTATAATGGGAGACTTTGATGGTTAATGTGTCAATTTAGCTAGGCTATGATTCTCAGTGACTTGGTAGATATTGGATTGGCTGCTCTTCCATAATGTAATCGATACCTTCATGGTGCTGTAGGATAAGCACTGGACTGCTAATCAAAAGGTTGGTGGTTCAAACCTCAGAAACCCTATACTTGGTAACTATGAGTCAGAACTGACTCAGCAGAACTTAACATACCTCCCATGATATGATCCGATGGGGCAGTGAATCAGTTGAAAGGGGCATTTCCTTGAAGGAATGGTCTGCCTCCAGTATATAAATGGATGTTCTGGCAGAGCTCACTCTTTCTCTTCCCTGTACTCCTTTCCTCACCTGATCTCTGGTTCCTGGGATGTAAGCCTACAGAAGTCTCCAATCTGATTGATGCCTGACCAGCAGATTTTAGATTCTCCATCCCACAACCCCATTAGCCAGCAGAGGTCTCCAGCCTATCACCTTTGGGACTTTCCAGCCCCCATAGTTGCATGAGCCATTTTCTTGAAGTAAATCTATCTATCGATCTATCGATCTATCTATCATCTATCTATTTATCATCTATCGATCGATCTATCTACTCCTGGTGTGGCTCTGTAGGATCAGTACTGGACTGTGAACCACAAGGTCAATAGTTCAAACCCACCAGTGGCTCCTCGGAAACTCTATACAGGGTCTCTATGAGTCAGAACTGACTTTATGGCACTTAACATCACATAAAATCATCTGTCACACAGACATGATGTTACTGTTGTTGTTAAGTGCCGTAGAGCTGATTCCGACTCATAGCAGCCCTATATAGGGTTTCTGATGCTTTTTAAAAATGTTTGCGAAGCAGAAAGCCTCATCTTTCTCCAGCGGAATGGCTGGCGGACTCGAACTGCAGACCTTTAGGTTCGCAGTCCAGTTCTTAATCACATGGAGCCACCGCGCCCCTCCCCCTCCATATATATTTACACTCATATATGCATCCCATTGTTTTTGCTCACAGATTAAGGCACCGGCCAGGTTAGACATACTGTGAAAGAAAACGCACTGGGGAACACCTGGGAATACTGGGAAAGCCACTCTAGTATCTTCAGTCAACCAGATTGAACTACTATTCATTTTATTTGTAAGAGAATCTGATGGACTTCTGAAAAGAAAGAGTAAAGTTGTCTGGATCTTGATGGCCAAGCACCAGGACATCAAGTTTCATCTTCTGGGATGTTAACTAGTATTCTGAGATTATACCTTCTCTATTTTTTTGTACTGCTAAAATATCCTTCTTTTTTGTGATATGGAGATGTTTGTATGGTGGTTTTAAACATTCTTACCTAATGAAATGAAAGATTGGCCACCCTGTGTATATCCCATTTTTTTTTGCCAAAATGTAACTAAGCTAAGAAATCTGAAAGTTGCTGCCCTAAAATTTAAGAGTGGTAACAGGTAGAGAAAATGGGAAATCTAGGTGAAGCTGAGGCAAAGAGTGAGACAAACTTCCATTACAGATGACTTATCACCCCACTGGCATGGCTATCCCTTTCAGCCTGGGCAGTGCTCCTACTGTTCATGCTTTTAAATGCAGTGAAAGGAATGTCAGATTGTGAGGCCTGGTGTGGCACTGTGGGTTAATGCATCAGACTGCAAAGCAGTTTGAACTGCAAGGTTGGTGGTTCAAGCTCACCAGCTGCTCCTAGGAAACCCTATACAGGGTCCCTATGGATCGGAATCGACTCGACAGCATGTAACAACAACAGGTTAGCCTAATGTCATCTAGCAGAGATCTTGGTCCAAAAGGAATGAAACTGTCTTTGAATGTAAAAGGGGAGGAGGCAGAGAAGGTATCGGGATGGGAGGAGAGGCATAGATCAAAGAAAATATGGAGGGGTGCAGACACAACCTGCTGCTTTTTTCACAGTGTTAAGGCCAGGATGGGCTTGCCAGAACTCCAGAGGAGTCAGGAATTAAATATTTACCCAGCGGTCAGGGGCTAAAGTGGATAATAATGTGAAACCAGCTGAATTATGAGAATTGCTTGAGCAGTAGAAAACTAAAATATATTAAAGTCATCCATCAGGCCCTTCTGTTCCTAGTAAATGATAATTAGCTGAATCCATTTTCTGGGGTCACTAGCAAAGGTTGCTTCTGCCCCTCCTCCAGCAGGGAGTAAAAGGACCTGTGTTTATGCAGTTAGCCCTGAGGCAGGATTTGGAAGAGAGTTGCTTCTTTCCGGTGTATTAGGCAGAAAACAGACATTATGGGGAGGGAAGTGATATAGGAGGTCAAAGTCAGAATAGGGAGTTCAAATAAGCTATCAACCAAAGTGTCTAGACCTGGGGTTCTAGACATTTTTTTTTTTTTAAGCCCTTTGACAAGTTTGTTGAAACCTGCAGACTTCTTTTCAGAGTATTGTTAAATGAATGAAATAAAATACAACAGTTTACAAAGGAAACCAAATATACTGAACTATAACTCTGAAAGTGTTTTCTATGTGTCAGGGTAATACATGGATTTCCTTAGGAACACATTAAATAACAAGATCTACTGGTGGGCCTAATAACTTCCATAATTTCAGAAGATATTTTAAAGCCTCTACAATATCTGTAACTTAATATAAAAGGACTTCTATTAGTGTCAAAGTTACAAATACTGTGACTACTACTGTGGTCTGTTGCAGACTTCCATAATAGAAGAAAATGCTAAATTTCACTTAGAGGTTAGTGAAAATGAATTTCACACTGCATTTATTTTCCCATACAAGTTTATGGACCCATTCGATTTCTATCCATGAACCTCCCAAGGATTTGTGAACTGTAGGTGAAGAATCCAGGTAGAAATTTTTTTTTTTTTAATTTTAAAAAAACCACTAGAACCAAAACAAGGGACCAGACAAAAACCAAAAACTAAAGGTAGTAACAAGCAGGAGATATAGCTGAATTCAGAAGATGAATTCCTATATAAAAA
>NW_006409022.1:406527-420304 GCF_000296735.1 Chrysochloris asiatica | reverse complement strand
AATTTTCAGTTTTGCCAGCACCATCTGTTGAAGATATTATTTCCTACCCCTTCAATGTAATTTGGCGCTTGGTCAAAGATCAGTTGGCTGTATGTGGATAGAGTAACTTCTGAGTTCTCAATTCTGTTCCACTGATCTATATATCTTTTATTGTACCAATACCAGGCTGTTTTGACCACTGCAGCCACGTAGTAAATTTTGAAATCAGGGCGTGAAAGGCCTCCAACTTTGTTCTTCTTCTTAAGCAGTGCTTTGCTTACCCGAGGACTCTTTCCCTTCCATATAAAGTTTGTAATTATTTTTTCCATCCCTTTAAAGAATGTTGATGCAATCTGAATTGGGAATGCATTATATCTACAAATTGCTTTGGGTAGTATTGACATTTTCACAATGCTAAGTCTTCCTAACCACGAACATGGTATAGTCTTTCGGTTTCTTGTAGTAGTGTTTTGCAGTTTTCTTTGTATAGCTCTTTTGTTTCTCTGGTAGATGTATTCCTAATTATTTCATTTTGGGAGTAGCTATTGTAAATAGTATTGTTTACCTAATTTCCTGTTCATGCTGTCATTATTATCATAGAGGAATCCAATTTATTTTTGTATGTTGATCCTGTACCCTTCTACTTTGTCAAATCTTCCAATGAGTTTCAGTAGTCTTTTTTGCAGAATCTTTGAGATTTTCTATGTGTAGGATCTTATCATCTGCAAATAGATAGAGTTTTACTTCTTCTTTGCCAATTTTGATGCCTTTAGTCTCTCTTTCTTGCCTTATAGCTCTGGCAAAGACTTCAACACAATATTGAGTAGGACTGGTGATAAAGGGCATCCTTGTTTGGTTCCAGTTTACAAAGGGAATGCTTTCAGTTTCTATCCATTGAAAGTGATGATGGCTGTTGGTTTTGTGTACATGTTGCTAATTATGTTGGAGAATTTCCCTTCAATTCCTACTTTGTTCAATGTTTTTATCAGGAATGGATGTTGGATTTTGGCAAATGCCTTTTCTACATTGATCGATATGATCATGTGGTTCTTTTACTTTGCTTTTATTTATACAGTGGATTACAGTAATTGTTTTTCTAATATTGAACCATCCTTGCATCCCTGATATGAATCCCACTTGGTCAGGATGTATTATTTTTTTGATGTGTTGTTGAATTCTGTTGGCTAGGATTTTGTTGAGAATTTTTGCATCTATGTTCATGAGAGATATTGGTCTATAATTTTCTTTCTTAGTGATGGCCTTCCCTGGTTTTGGTATGAGGATTATGCTTACTTCAAAACATATATTAGGAAATTTTCCATCCTTTGCTATATTCTGGAATAGTTGAGTAGAATTGGTGACAGATCTTCTCTGAATGTTTGGTACAATTCACCAGTGAAGTCATCTGGGCCTGGACATTTTGTTTTTGTTTTGTTTTTTTTTTGGATGACTTGATTAATATTTTCTTTTGTTATGTTGTTGTTGTTAAGTGCTTTCGAGTCGATTCCGACCCATCACAACCCTGTATAGGGTTTCCAAGGAGCAGCTGGTGAGCTTGAACCACCGACCTTGCAATTCAAATGGCTTTGCAGTCTGACACATTTACTCACAGCGCCACACCAGGACTCCTCTTTCGTTATACATCTGTTCAAATTTTCTACTTCACTCTGTGTAAGTTTAGGTAAGTCATGCTTTTCTAAAAATGTATCCATCTTCTCTAGATTTTCACATTTGTTGGAGTACAACTCTTCATAATATTCTGTTATTATCCTTTTTATTTCCATTGGTTCTGTTGTGATGTCACCCATGTGGTTTTTTATACTTGTTATTTGTGTCTTCTCCCTCTTTTCTTTTGTTAGATTTGCCAGTGGTTTGTCAATTTTTTTAATCCTTTCAAAGAACCCGTTTCTTGTCTTGTTGATTCTTTCTACAGTTTTTCTGTTTTCTATCTTATTTTTTTCTGCTCTAATCTTTATTATTTCTTTTCTTGCTGGTCTTTTTCGAATTATTGTAGATGTGTTAATTGGTTCTTTCTTCTTTTGGGCTGTGCGCATTTATTGCTATAAATTGTCTTCTCAGTACTGATTTTGCTGCATCCCAAATGTTTTCGGATGTTATGTTTTCATTCTCATTTGTTTCTAAGAATATTTTAATTTTACTTTTTATTTGTTCTATTACCCAATAACTTTTAAGGAGGATGTTATTCCGTTCCCATGTATTTAACTTTATTTCCTTGATCTTCCTTTTGTTGATTTTTAATTTTATAGCATTGTGATCATAGAAGATGTTTTGTAGTATTTAGATTTTTTTAATTTATGGAGACTTGTTTTGTGGCCTAATACATGGTGTATTCTGGAGAACGTTCCATGTGCACTGGAAAAGAATGTGTATTATGATGTTGTTGGCTTGAATGCTCTGTATAAATCTATGAGGTCCAGTTGGTTGATTGTGATGTTTAATTCCTCTGTGTCTTTGTTGAGTTTCTTTCTGGTTGTTCTGTCCTTTTTCAAAATTTGTGTATTAAATTCTCCCACTATTATTGTATGGAGGCCTGGTGTGGCACTGTGGCTAATGCACTGGATTGAAATGTCACTTTGAACCACAAGATCGGCAGTTCAAGTTTACCAGCCACTCCTTGGAAACCCTATACAGGGTCGCTATGAGTCAGAACTGAATTGACAGCACTTAACAACAACAACAATTATTGTAGGGTTGTCTATTTCTTTCTTCAAGTCTATTAGGGTTTGCTTTATGTATTCTGGGACTCTTTCATTGGGAGCATAGATGTTTATCATGGTTATGTCATCTTGTTCAGTTGACCCTTTACTCATGAGCTAATGTGTCTTATGCTGGTTTTTGCGTTAAAGTTTATTTTATAAAAGATTAGAATTGTCACTCCTGTTTGTTTGTGTGTTTTTTCTTTGAAATTAGCTTGGTATATTTTTTTATTGGTATATATGTTTTTATTGCAATTAGCTTGGTATATTTTTTCCATCCTTTCATTTTTAATCTATTTTTGTCTTTGTGTCTTAGGTGTGTCTCTTCTAGACAGCACATTGAAGAATCCTGTTTTCTGCTTCATTCTGCCACTCTCTGTCTCTTGATGGTGCATTCAATCCATTGATATTCAGTGTAATTAACAATAGGTATGAATTAAATGCTGTCATTATTTTGTGTGTGGGGGGGTTGTGGTGCTGTTGGTTTCTTTGTTCTTTGTGCCTTCCTGCACTGAGTTCATTTTATTGGATCAATTTCTTCATAGTTTTATTGTTTCCATGGATTTTCCTTTTCCCTCTCATCCCTAGAGTGGAAGTGGGTAGACAGAGGAAGATTAAAGAATGAAAAATGAATGCTCACACCTTTATCTCTGCCGATCTGTCAAACCTCTGTAATGGGAGTGCTCTCTTGACTTCCGTTCAAAATGGCTGCTCTGGGACTCGGTGACTGACACAAATCAGAAGCCACCTCTTTTCTGCTTCTGCTTCAAATCTTGCTCCCAGTAAGCATGAGATCCCCTTGCTTGTCCTTTTATCTGATGTTCAGAGCTTCAGGGCTGTCATTTAAGCCTATTTCATCCAGTATTCTGTGTTTTTTACTGGCAGAGGTCTGGACAGTCTTTCTGCCTAGTTAACCATCAAGTGCCTCCTCTTGAAATGTTCTTTTGATGATGAATGCAACATCATTCCTCTTCAGTTTGTCATTCTCAGCATAGTAAACCATATGATTGTCTGATTCAAAATGGCTAATACCAGCCCATTTCAGTTCACTAATGTCTAGGGTATTTATCTTTATGTGTTTCATTTCATTTTGGGAAACTTCCAATTTTCCTAGATTTATACTTTATACATTCCACATTAAGATTATTAATGGATATTTTCATCTTTTTCTTCTCATTTTTAGTTATGCCACATCAGCAAATGAAGATCTCAAAAGCTTAACTCCACCCACATAACTGCGGTCAACTCTACTTGGAGGAGGTGGCTCTTCCCCAGTCATATTTTGAGTGTCTTTCAACCTGAGAGGATCATCTTCCAGCACTATATTGACAATGTTTCACTGCTCTTCATAAGGTTCTCAGTGGCCAACCATTCAGAAGTGGTATGCTTCATCTTCTTCTTAGTCTGTCTTAGTCTGGAAGAGTTGCTGAAACCTATCCACCATGGGTGACCCTTCTGATGTTTAAAATACTAGTGGCATAGCTTCCAGCATCACAGAGCATGTAAGCCACCCACCACAGTAAGACAAACTGACAGATGAGTACTGGAGGTTTGACAATAGATCCTCCTATAGATTGGTCATATGATCAGAATTCTGGACTTTGGACATGTTGGGACAATTACTTTTACTTGTCAGTTTCTGTGAAAATACCATCAATATTCCCCAAGTCTACATTCAGTCCTTAGGTACCTAGTTTTAGTTTTTGGTTTTCCTCTACCTCTCTATTATGAAAAATTTCCATATCCATGGTGTTATTCCTTTGAGCAAAAGGAAAAGAAACTATCCCCAGTTTACTACCAGCACCTTAGGTTTTTGTGCCACTTTTCTTATTTCAATACTAAAAACCCAGTATAAATGGCAACACTAAAGACTAATAACCACAAGATGGCAGGGTTTACCCTTTCATCTTTTTGTTACTTATGCCATTTATTCATTAATTAATTCATTCCGGAACTACTCTTAATTGAATCAATTCCACTGAATTGTACATGTAGAAATAGTTGCATTTGTTTTTGTTCTGCTATATATATTCTCAACAACAAAATGAAAAAAATAATAATTAAAGAATTATTCTGTTTTTGTCTATAGTGTATGCAATGCTTTTCTAGGAGTTCAAAGGTTTACAAAGGAGTTATACTATGTGACATGGTCCCTGCCCTTGATAAGTTCAGTGCAGTAAATTACTTCATATGATGCTTCTACCCATAGTCTTTGTTACTCTCACCAAATGACTGGGTTGGACCATGAAGTTTCAGTGTACTTCCTCTTTTCCTGATGGTTCTCAGTAATAGAAAAGATGTGGGAGATGCTGATAGGATTACATAATTCAGTTGTGAGTGATATGATATGAAAGTTAACTGTGATTGGAAAAACTTGAAACTCTAACATGGATATAAAATGAGCCATCTCAGAAGCAGGGAAAGGGGAATCTCACTACCATCAAGGAAAAAGACCCAGAAGTGGAGTATGTCCTTTGGACCCTGATGTCCAAGGGACAAAGCTGTGACACCAGGAAGTGGCAGAGGAGTGGAAGCAACAGAACCAAAAGCCAGAGTACAAAACAGAGTGGTGGGCTTATCAGCCAAGGGTGCAAGAAAAGTGTGTGCCTTGGGGTAGGAGGCTCACTTGTAGAGGAGCTAGATTTGCTGACCTACTGAGCTAGAGCTGAGTGTGCAGAAGCCAAGCAAAGGGCCAAATGCTATAGAGAGACCAACACAAGGCACGGCAGAGAAAGACCTGTCCTGACCAAATAACGGTATCCTGAACATTTCTAATCCTGAATTGTAATGTGTTAACTTTTTTAAAAAAGAGAAACAGCTGTAAACATTCATTGAATATGATGGAATGAATGTAAAGCTAAAGTTCTCCCATGTAAACTATCATATAATTCACAATAAAACATTTTAAAAAAAACTTTCATTGAAAATCGGAACATGGAATGTATGAAGTATGAATCTGGGAAAATTGGAAGTTGTCATAATGAAATGGAAGGCATAAACATCAATATCATAGGCATTAGTGAGCTGAAATGGACTGGAATCTGATAACCACATAGTTTACTATGTCGGGAATGGAAAATTGAAAAGGAATGGTGTTGCATTCATCGTCAAAAAGAGCATATCCAGATCAGTCATGAGGTACAACACTGTCTGTGATAGGATAATATCCATGCGCCTACAGGGAAGCCCAGTTAAAACCACTATTATTCAAATTTACGCACCAACCACTAAAACCAGTGAGGATGAAATAGAAGAATTCTACCAACTTCTTCAATCTGAAATTGATCAAACATGCCAAGATGTATTGATCATTACTGGTGGTTGGAATGTAAATGTTGGGAGCAAATAGGAAGGACCAGTAGTTGGGAAATATGGCCTTAGTGATTGAAATGATGCTGGAGAACACATGATAGAATTCTGCAAAACCAATGATTTGTTCATTTCAAATACCTTCTTTACACAGCATAAGAGATGAATATACACATGGACCTTGCTAAATGGAATACATAGAAATTAAATTGACTACGTCTGCAGAAAAAGACCATGGAAAAGCTCTATATCTATCATCAGTCAAGACAAGGCCAGGGACAGACTGTGGAACAGACCATCAATTACTGATATGCAAATTCAAACTGAAGCTGAAGAAAATGAAAACAAGTCCACTAGAGCCAAAATATGACCTTGAAAGTATCCCACCTGAGTTTAGAGATCATCTGAAGAACAGATTTGATACATTGAACATTAAAGACTAAAGACCAGGAGAGTTGTGGGATGACATCAAGAACATCATACATGAAGAAAGCAAAAAATCATTGAGAAGACAAGAAAGAAGAAAAGGTCAAAATGGATGTCAGAGGAGAGTCTGAAACTTGCTCTCCAGCATAGAGATAGATGCTAAAGCAAATGGAAGAAATGTGGAGGTCCAAGAGCTGAACAGAAAATTTCAAAGTTCAGCTTGAGAAGATAAAGCCAAATATTACAATAAAATTTGCAAAGATCTGGAATCAGAAAACTAAAAAGGAAGAACACTCTCAGCATTTCTCAAGCTGAGGGAACTGAAGAAAAAATTCAAGCTACGACTTTTGTTATTGAAAGATTCCCTGGGCAAATTATTGAATGATGCAGAAAGCATCAAGAGAAGATGGAAGGAATACACAGAGTCACTCAAAAGGAAATGGTTAATATTCAACCGTTTGAAGAGGTACCATATGAACAAGAGCCAATGATACTCAGGGAGGAAGTCCAAAGTACATTGAAGGAATTGGCAAAGACCAAGGCACCAGGAATTGATGGAATAAAAACTGAAATCTTTCAAGAAAGTGAGGTGACACAGGAGGCACACACTCATCTCTGCCAAGAAATTTGAAGACAACTGATTGGAAGAGATCTGGCCAACTGATTGGAAGAGATCCATATTTGTGCCCATTCCAAAGAGAGGTGACCCAATGTAATGCAGAAATCATCGGACAATCTCTTTGCTATCCCACACGAGTAAAGTTTTGCTAAAGGTAATACAGAAACAGCTACAATCATACATTAACCGAGAACTACCAGAGATTCAAGCCAGATTCAGAAGAGGCCATGTGACAAGAGATATCATTGCTGATGTCCGATGAATCTTGGCTGAAAGCAGAGAATATCAGAAAGATGTTTACCTATGCTTTATTGACTACACAAAGTCTTTTGATTTTGTGGACCATGACAAGCTATGGACAATATCGTAAAGTATGAGTATTCTGGAACACTTAATTGTGCTCATGAGGAATCTGTACCTGGACCAAGAGGCAGTTGTTCGAACAGAACAGGGGAACACTGAATGTTTTAAAATTGGGAAAGGTGTGCGACAAGGTTGTATTCTTTCACCATACTTATTCAACCTGTATGCTGAGCAAATAATCTGAGAAGCTGGGTTCTATGAAGAAAAACGTGGCATCAGGATTGGAGGAAGACTCATTAACAACCTGCGATATGCAGATGATACAACCTTGCTTGCTGAAAGTGAAGAAGACTTAAAACATTTAATGATGAAGATCAAAGAGCACAGCCTTCAGTATGGATTACATTTCAGTGTAAAGAAAACAAAACTCCTCACTACTGGACCAGTAAACAACATTCTTATCAATGTAGAAAAGATTGAAATTGTCAAGGACTTCATTCTTCTTGGATCAACTATCAATACTCATGGAAGCAGCAGTCAAGAAATCAAATTACATATTGCATTAGGCAAATCTGCTGTACAAGATCTTTTTATAGTGTTGAAGAGCAAAGATATCAGCTTGAGGTCTAAGGTGTGCTTGACCCCAAGCCATGGTATTTTCAATAGCCTCATATGGATGCGAAATCTGGACAGTGAATAAGGAAGACCATAGAAGAATTGATACCTATGAGTTATGGTGTTGGAGGAGAGTATTGAGAGTGCCAATATTGAATGAACCAATAGATCCATTTTGGAAGAAGTGCAGCCAGAGTGCTCCTTAGAGGCCAAAATGGCCAAACTTCGTCTTTCATGCTTTGGACATATTGTCAGGAGGGACCAGTTGCTGGAGAAGCATATCATGTTTGGTAAGGTCAAGGGGTCAGAGAAAAAGAGGAATACCCCCAACGAGATGGATTGGCCAAGTGGCAGCATCGATGGATTCAAGCAAGGCAATGGTAGCAAGGTTGGCCCAGGATTGGGCAAAGTTTTGTTCTGCTGTGCATAAGGTTGTTATGGGTCAGTACCAACTCGATGATACCTAACAACAAACAACAAACTTTCCCTAATAAACCTCACAATTGTGGGTATTTCTGAATTCTGTGTGGCCATTGCAATGAATGATCTAAGCAAGCTGTGAAGTAGAGAGTGCTATGGGAGAAACTGTTGGTGTCAGAATTGGGAAAGGAAGCAGAAGGCTGGAGGCATGTCTGACCTCCACCTCATAGGAATCAACCTTGGGCTGATGAGTTTGATTTTCCTTCCCCATGTCAAGTAAGAGAAGGTCGGATACCATGCCCAAGCCCATTATACAATGAGCTTAGGGTATCTATGGGAAAGATACATCTGAGAATATGTAAATGAAACCATTTAATAATGTGTGATTACTGACCAAATGGGTAATACAGAATGCTATATGAATTTACAATACACCAGAATAATCAAGGACATCTGCATGGAGGAGGTGAGAACTGAGCTGAGACTTGAGGAATAAATATAATAAATAGATAGATTAGAAAGAAAGAAAAGAAAGCCCAGGTTGAGGGACCAATGTCTCATTCTACTGAGGTAAAAATGAGCAAAATATTTACCCAGGTCAATGAAGGGACTAACCTAGTTATAACAAAAGGATATTAGATAAACAAGACTGCAACAAATTAGATCTCCATTGATTTTGCTAGAATGATGTCCATTATAAAAACTAAAGTTATCTATTAAGTTTACCACTAACTATAGCCTTCAGGCAGACCATTTCACCAGTCTAGCTTCAGTTTCCTCATTTGTAAAACTGAAGTTTAAACAAGATGACTTCCAGTAACCTTTCCAGAGCTAAAAACAAGAAGAAAAAAGAGAAGTGGCAGGGAAGAGAAATGGGTGACGGGATGACAAAGAAGAGAGAATGTAGGGAAACAAAAGAAAAACTTTGATTCTAAGTTCCTAGCAATCAATCTATATGGCCTTTACATGGTTCATTTGCAAACATAAACAGTAGTCTAACATGGTGGTTAGAGTTTGGGTTCCAGTGTTAACTGGTGGTGGTTATGTGCCGTGGAGTCGGAACTGACTCATAGTGACCCTGTACAAGGTTTCCGAGGCTGTAAATTTTTATGGGAGCAGAAAGCCTCATCTTTCTCCCGCAGAACAGCTGGTAGTTTCGAACTGCTGACCTTGCAGTTCAGAGCCCGATTTGTAACCACTACACTACCAGAGCCCCTTTTACCAGATTCAGTTTAAATCTTGGATCAGATTTTTATTATCTATGTAATGTTACACAGGAATCCTGGTGTGGTGCTGTGGGTTAATGCACCAGACTACAAAGCCGTTTGAACTGCAAGGTTGGCGGTTCAAGCTCACCAGCTGCTCCTTGGAAACCCTATACAGGGTTGCTATGGGTTGGAATCGAATTGATGGCACTTAACAACAACATTACACAAGTTAACCTATAACCTTCATGCATTAATTCAACATATATTCATTAACATTTTACTATGTACCAAGCCCAGTGCTGTTGTGTGCATTGTATGTCTCTTCTAACCATGGAGTCCTGGTATGGTGCTATAGGATAAACACTGGACTGCTAACCACAAAATGGATTCCTGGTGTGGCAACAGAAACAATAGCCAGAGTCCAAGACAGAATGGTGGGCTTCCCAGCCCACAGGGCGAGTAAAGCTTGATGCCTTTGGACAGCAAGCTTGCTTGTAGAGTGGGGTTCCTGGAGACACTTAATTGAGAGAGCTAGGTTTACTGACCCATGGATCTAGAGTCAAGTGCTTTCAGGCTGAGGCTTACAGTGGAGTGGTATGCCCTGTGGGCATTTATCAGCAGCCCAAAAGGAACTTTGTAACGTTGTTCAAGCAGGGCAGAGGCCCGGCCAAGGAACGGAGTGCCAGAGAGAAGCCTGCTGGCCAGCATGGCTATATAAAAGCTGCAATGACCAAAGAACTGTATCCTGAACAATTCTAGTCCTGAGTTGTAACCTGTTAGCTTTCCTAATAACCCTCATAATCGTGAATATTGTCTCTGAGTTCTGTGTGGCCATTGCAATGGATTATCAAACTCAGTAGAAAAGTAGAGAGTGCTATGGGAGGGATGGTTGGAGGATGGAGGCATGTCTGACATCAGCCTCATAGGAATCCACTTTGGACTGATGTTAATGGTGATTCTACTCCCACCTTGTAAAGTAAAAGGATGTCAGATACCACCCCCACAATTTTTACACAGACTGGCAAGGAAAAACCAGGCTATGAAGGTCAACAGGGCCCAGACCATATAGTACTTTGAGGGCCTAGAAATCTTCTAGACTTTATCCTGAGGCATGGAGAAGTCTGTTTTCTTATTTGTAAAAGAGAAGAAACCATACCACCTTCCTCATAGAGTGGCTATGAAGATTACAAGACACTACTACTTTCTCCCATCCTGTTGTTGTTGTTAAGTGCCATCCAGTTGGTTCCTATTCATAACAATGCTATGCACTACAGGAGAAAACTTGAACAGGACTATAACAAAAGAAGAAATTGATTAAGTCATTTAAAAAATCCCAACAACAACAAAAAATATGGGCCCAGTGATTTTACTGGTGAATTCTACCAAACATTCAGAGCAGTGTTGACCCCAATTCCATAATCCTTTCATTGAAAGGATTAATAAAATCAACAAATCATTGGCAAATCTAACAAAAGATAAGTAGAAGATGCAAATAATTCAAATAAGAAGTTATACTGGTGATGTCACAATAGACCCAATGGAAATAAAAAAGATAATAAGCAAATTCTATGAAAAATTGTACTCCAAGAAAATTGAAACTCTAGAAGAAATGGGCCAATTTCTAGAAACACATGACCTACCTAAACTAATATGGACTAAAGTAGAAAACTTGAATAGATCTAAAAAAAAAAAGAAGAAGAAGAAGAAGAAATTGATCAAATCCTTTAACTCTGAACAACAAAAAAGTCTGGGCCCAAATGGCTTTATTTGAGAATTCTTCTAAACAATATAAGATGAGCTGACACCAATTCTACTAAATGCTTCCAGAAAATAGAAAAATATGGAAAACACTCAAATTCATTTTATAAAGTAATTACAACCCTGATGTTAAACCAGCAAAGACATCACTCCAATGGAAAATTATAAACCAATATCCCTCATGAACATAGATGTAAAAATTCTCAATAACATCCTAGTTAATAGAGTCCAACAATATATCAATATATCAAAATCCCAAGTGGGATTCATACCAGGTATGCAGGGATGGTTCAATATTACAAAAACAACATAATCTACCACATTATAAAAAGAGGGGAGAACACTTGATCATATCAATTGATGGAGAAAAGGCATTTGACAAATCCAACACACATTTCTGATAAAATCACTCAACAAAATAACTCAAATAACAAAACAATAATTAAGGGCACATAGTCCTGGTATGGATGAGTACTGGACAAGGTTGGTAGTTCAAACCCACCAGCCACTCCTCAGAAACCCTAACAAGGATCACTATGATTCAGAACCAACTCCATGGCACTTAACAACAACAACAATAATTCAATATTGTGCTGGAAGTCTTAGCCAGAGATATAAGGCAAGAAAAGGAAATTAAAGGCACCCAAATTGGCAAATAAATAGTAAAACTCTATTTGCAGATGATATGATTCTATATATAGAAAATCCCAAAGACTCAGCAAGAAAATTATTGGAACTCATTGAAACTATTCAGCAAAAATTCAACATACAAAAATAAGATGGATTCCTTTACACTGATAAGAACTCTGAAGAAGAAAAGAGGAAAGCAATACCATTTACAATAGCAACCCAAAACATTAAATACTTAGGAATAAATCTAACCAGAGAATTAGAAGATCTATACATAGAAATCTCCAAAACACTAATACAAGAAACCTACAAAAATGGAAGCATACACCATACTCATGGATGGCAAGATTTAACATTGTGAAAATGTCAACTATAGATATAATGCAATCCCAATCCTGATTCCAACATCATTCTTTAAAGAGATGGAAAAAGAAATCACTAACGTTATATGGAAACGAAAGAGACCTCAGAGAAGCAAAGTATCACTAAAAAAATTAAAAGAACAAAATAGGAGGTATCTCACTTCCTGATCTCAATATGTACTACAAAGCCATAGTAGTCAACACAGCCTGGTACTGTTACAACTGAAGACACATGCAACAGAATTGAGAACCCAGAAGTAAACCCATCCACTTAATCCATCCACCTACTTTCAGTAGGGTGTCCTGGTGTGGCGCTGTGTGTTAATGTGCTAGACTGCAAAGTCAGTTTGAACTGCAAGGTTGGTGGTTCAAGCTCACCAGTCAGAACCGACTCGACGGCACTTAACAACAACAACAACAACTTTCAGTAGATCTTCAACAAAGGGTTAAATGGGGAAGAGATAGTCTCTTCAACAAATAATGTTAGCAAAACTGGACGCCCATTTGCAGAATGAAACAAGACCCATGTCTTTTACCATATGCAAAAAAGAACTCAAGGTGAATTAAAGACCTAAATGTAAAGCCTAGAACTATAAAGATAATCAATTAAAAAAATAGAGACAAATTTAAGGACTCTGATACATGACATAAATACACTATCACACACAACTGACAACACACAAACAGAAGACAAAATAGATGAATGGGGCCTCCTAAAAATTAGACACTTAGGTGCATCAAGAGATTTATCTAAAAGCAAAAAGAGAACCCACAGATGGGGAAAAGATTTTGGGCAATGACATCAAACAAGGAATTACTCTCTAAAATTTACAGAACACTTCAGCACCTCAACAAGAAAACAAATAATCAAATTTGAAAATGGGCAGAAAATATAAACAGCCACGTCACCAAAAAAATACATTCAGGCTACCAATAAACATATGAAGAACTGTTTGTGATCATGTCAAGGGTGGTGGTGGTTATGTGCCTATACATATGTGACCCTGTACAGGGTGTCTGAGGCTGTAAATCTTTATGGGAGCAGAAAGCCTCATCTTTCTCCCGGAGAACAGTTGGTAGTTTCGAACTGCTGACCATGAGATTAGTAGCCTGATTTGTAACCATTATGCTAGATGCAAATCAAAACAAGGAGATATCCTCTTACCCCAGCATTAATAGCAAAGTTCAAAAACAACAAATGCTAGTGAGGGTGTGGAGAGATGGGGACCTTTCTACACTGCTGATGGTACTGTAAAATGGTTAACCACTGTGAAAAGTGGTATGGCACTTTCTAAAAATTGGAATTAGAAATACTGTATGACCCAGAAATCCTTCTACTTCATTTATATCCTCAAGAAATAAGAGACATGACATGAATAGCTATACATACACCCATATTCATTGCAGCACTATTTACAAAAGCAAAAAAAA
>NW_006409022.1:405176-405757 GCF_000296735.1 Chrysochloris asiatica | reverse complement strand
GAGAATTTTTGTTTTCTTGACATTGAGATGTAATCCATACCAAAGGCTGTGCTCTTTGAGCTTCATCAATAAATGTTTCAAGTCCTCAAAAAAAAAAACAAAAACTTTGGGGTATGTATTTACACACATTGGAATACTATGCAACCTTGAAGAATAATGATGAATCTGTGAAGCACATCATAGCATGGATGAACTCGAGCAAAATTAGTCAATCACAAAAGGACAAATATTGTTTATGATCTGACCTCCACTGTAAAAGTTAAAAGGTGTTTTTGATAAAAGAAGCATTCTGTGATGGCTATCAAGAGTGGGAGGGAAGGGGAAATTATTCACTAGCTAAAGGGTTGTTGTTAAGTGCCGTTGAGTCGGTTCCGACCCATAGCGACCCTGTACAGAGCTTCCGAGGGTGTAATACATGTTAACTTGGATGATGGGGAACGCGATATGCAACAAGAGGGAGATTGGTAGAAAAATGATGAAGATACCAGAAGACACTGGGAGGAAAGTAAGAGTTAAAGTGAATAGAGGTAAATACTGTTAACTGGTGGTATATGGAGAGGATTGCAATCATTGTAATGAAG
>NW_006409022.1:400725-404801 GCF_000296735.1 Chrysochloris asiatica | reverse complement strand
ATATGAAGTGAGGGAAGCTCACAAGAACACCCAAACTTGCAGATAATACCCATTTGACATAGCCTTGATGGCTTGGTAATCAGAACTCAACTAGAGGAAGATTTAAAAAAAAAATTAATGAAGGAAACAAGTTTAAATTGCTACAATTTAATGAACTTGACCTATATTTATGGATGTAGTAGCTCAAAATACCAACTGAGAGGGAAGGAGTCTTTATATCAAGTATCGATCCTTTCCCCTCTGCAACTTAGGCATTGGTTACCTAAAATGAGGGGGCAATAAAGGCATGAAGTTTTACAATAAAGGCTTACAAGTTTTCAAGAGGGAGTTTAGTTTGTGTGCAGGGAAAGGTAGAGTCCCCACTGAATGGTTTTTATCTTGTCTAGACAGGTCTGATGGAAAGAGATGGGGATAAGAATCTTATGATTCAATAGTGAGAAATTGTTATCATGACTAATTGCAGCTGTCACAACTGTAAAGGTTTTGTAACAAAAACAGGGGAGTAATTAATCTGACAGTACAGAAACAGAGGACCCTAGGACCATCAAGGGAGAAGAGCACAAGCAGAGTACAGGACCCTATCCAGAGAAGCAGCGACACCAGTGATGGAGGCAGAGATGAGGACATGAAGAGAGGGAGCAGCCGAGGACTCTGGACTCATGGAAAGAGAAGGACTGAGTGCTGGCAGCCAGGAGGCAGGCTTGCAGAATGTGCCCTTTGGTTGTTTAAATTATTATATATTCCTGAGTGTTTCTGTGTACAATCTCCTCCTTGCCCCCATCCCCTGAAAAATACAAAACAGGGAATGGAAGAGAATACTGTTGAATGATGATGCAGGGAGGAGATTGAAATCACTGCAATGAAAAGATGGTGTAAAGCCAATGTTCTCCAATGTAAACTATCACTCAGTTCACAATAAAAACTTTAAAAAAAAAAATAAAAAGATGCATGCAAGCCAGAATGTTCAGGTAACTTGTTGCATTAACCCTATTTAATTTAATAATAACTTAATAATAATGGAGGGTTGTTCCTTTTATGGCAACTTTGTTTATCTGTAATTTTATACCAGGAAATAGTACTGAGAGTTGCAACGAAAGAACAGTCAAATTCTAGACTGTTTGTATTATTTTAAAATAGGAATTAGTAATTATCTTAGAACTTTGCAATGACCCGTTATTAAATACAGTATTTTAGGAATGCTGGTGATGCTGGACTGCTAACCACAAGGTTCAAACCCACCAGCTGCTCCTCGGAAACCCTATATAGGGTGACTATAAGTTGGAAACAATTCAATGGCTTAACAATAATAACAACACTCCCTCTTGGTTAGGACACATTTTATAAGGAGAGAAGAAGGGACATACAGACATCTCTGGAGTGCATATAAGCAGGCCACCGCGACCGTCTTGTGTTTCCAACAGTGCATAAACACATACGTACTTAGCTTCTCCTGCAGCTCCCAGAGAGTCTGCAGCCACAGGTTGCACAGCTGCTCATCTGTATACCAGAACATCACCTGGGCCTTCTTCCAGAGGTGACGCCGAGCCCGCTTCACACAGTGCACTGGGCAGAAAGAGACACCCATGAGCACAAAGCCTCAGCCTCAGCAACAAAGTCTGCCTCCAGCATCTTCTAGCTGCACATCCATCTTTTCTACAAAGCTACACATTTCCCAGTGGCTCTTCTCTTCCAACCAGCTAGTCACTTCCAAGGTCTATTAGAAAAAAAGCTTCTATGTCTCAGATCTTTTCAACCATATTAAAAACGTATTAAAACAACAACAACAACAACAGATGATCAACAACCAGAACATTTATCAGAAGCAGGTCTTGAGAAAGCTGATAATAGGAAGTTTCTAATAAAGATGAATCAAGTAAATGTTGAGTTTAACAAGTGACACAAAAATTCCCTCTCTTGTAATCTATGTGGGACTGGGGAAGGGGGTATTTAGGGTTTGTTGCCTGTGAAAGCACGGGAGTTTTCCATCTTCTGCCATTTTCCACTGGGGCAGTATTTCTTGTTAACATCTGCTTCTTCCACTATGATGATCTCGGAGGTAGGAACACAGCAAGCATCTGTAGAGACACCACACTCTTAGGTCTAAAGGATTCATCAGAGATGTCCAGCTCTACTCCAATGAAAGAATCCAACTCCACGATGCTGGAATATTGTGCTTTAATATTCTCATTTTAAAACCCCACAGGTCTATAAAATGAGCCATGACACTAGTGAGGTTCGCACTCCTTAAAATAACCAACCATTTGAGATCACAAGGGCAGCATGTACCAAGGGACCAAGTTCGGAAATGTTAGGAAAGAAGGAGGAACAGAAACAGGAAACACAGGTGGGAATTGAGATGAGTGATGTTACACTGTGGGGATTGCAATCAATGAAACAAAATGTGTGTGAATTGTTGAATGGAAAACTGATCTCTCTGTAAAAGTACACCCAATTCACAATAAAATTTAAACACACACACACTAAAACATTTTTTAAAACCCACACAAGTAAAAAATAGCCTGCTATATTTGGTCAAACACTTAGTTAACTCACCCCTAATGTGCATCTCTCTGGAGTCCTGGTGTGGCGCTGTGGGCTAATGCATCAGACTGCAAAGTCATTTGAACTGCAAGGTTGGTGGTTCGAGCTCACCAGCTGCTCCTTGGAAACCCTACATACACAGTGTCGCTATGGGTCGGAATTGACTCGAGATCACTTAGCAACAACAGCAATGTGCATGTCTACTGACTTATGATTGTGAACATTTCTTCATATGTTTGTTTAGTGCTTTATGGATTGTTGTTGTTGTTAAGTGCCATTGAGTTCTGACTCATAGCGTCCCTATATAGGATTTCCAAGGAGTGGCTAATGAGTTTGAATAGTGACATTTGGGTTAGCAGTCCAATGCTTATCCTATAGCGCCACACCAGTACTGCAGTCATGTATATATATTATATATAGAGAAAAGTTTATATCAAGAAAATGTCTCACACAGTTGTAGAGGTGGTCAGTCCCAGGTCCATGGATTAGATATCAGGCTGGAGGCTCTGACTCACATAGCTGCAGGGCTGATTAAACAACATTGGCAGGCAGACAGGAAGATAGGCAGATCAAGCAGGTAAGAAGGCAGGCTGCTGCTGATTCCCAGGACTGGTAGTTAAAAGAGCATGCCACTGGTTCAAATCCAAAGAACCAAAGGTCAGAGGGAAAACTAGATAAAAGATCCAACAGAAGGCAATCAAGATTTACCTGAGTGTCCAATAAATTGAAAGCAGGCCACACCACCAAGGAAACTTCCTTTCAATTGATTGGTTGCTCAGAGCATAGACTTGATCACACTATATCACATCTCATCATGTCGGATAACTATATCTCAACTGCTAAACCACTAAGAATCATGGCCCAGTCAAGGTGACACAAAACCTTAACTATTACAGTCCTTGAATAGTTAAGAGTACTGTGTAGAGCCAGTATTTACAAGCTACCAGTGAGTATGCCCATGAGATTTCCTTTTTATTCCATTCACTAACCTTTCTGTTCTCAGGAAAAGTTTAATGTAATCCACAACTTGGAAATTGTACTGTACTTTCTCTCCTTCAGTTTATTTGCAAAAATGCATATGTAAAAAACAACTAACCTCACCCCACCCTAAAAAGAAAACATGCTTTCAAAATGTCAAAATAACATTCTTAACCACCTTTAGCCCTGGTGGTGGTGGTGGTGGTTATGTGCTGTGGAGTCAGTTCCAACTCATAGAGACCCTTTATGGGGCTTCCAAGGCGGGTTTCCAAGGCTGTAATATTTATAGCAGCAGAAAGCCTCATGGAACCACTTGTAGTTTCGAACTAGCTGACCTTGAGGTTAGCAGCCCAACTCTTAACCACTATGCTACCAGAGCTCCTTTCCTTTAGCCCTGTATTTGCTTATTTCTATGGCAATATTTACTCAAAGGGCAAAGTAGGTCACAGTTCTATGGCAATTTAATTCCCATAAAAACAAAGTTTGTGACATCTTTTCAAAAGCTTTTTGAGTACCAGTAAATACTATGCTCCTTTAAAAAACAATCAGGAGAACAA
>NW_006409022.1:392598-395620 GCF_000296735.1 Chrysochloris asiatica | reverse complement strand
CGGGGGAAATAATTAAACTCAAAATCAACCCAAGGTTGATTCATGAAGTAGAGGTCAAACATGCCTCCACCCTACAATCTTCTTTACCCTATTCTGACACCAACCATTCCTCCCACAGAACTCTCTGCTTCACATCTGGATTCGATAAGCCATTGCAATGGCCACATAGAACTCATAACAATACTCATGATTACAGTGAATGCTAAGGAGGTGAACAGGGTACAATTCAGGATCAGAAAAAATTCTCCAGTCACCAGAACATCACCATGCCTAACTTTTGTCTTCTGCCTCCCAGCCATGTGGACCCTTGACCTCTGCACTGCTGGGGCAAGTGTTACAAAGCTCTTTTAGCCAGTCTATGAATTCCCAAAAGGCACTTTCTGCAAGCCAGTCTCCTGCCTGTAGGCATTCAGTTTTACTCAGTCCATGGGCCTAGAGCCTGCAGTTGCACTGTTTCTCCATTCCACCACTTCTGCCGTCGCCTATGCTATCACCACTTTTCTAGGTAGAGATTTCACTCTCCACTCAGGTTTTTCCTTCTTGATGGTCTTGGGATTGTCTGTTCCTGTTTATGAGATAGCTGCTTTTAAATTTAGCTGGATGGCTCAACTAGTCAAGCCAAGCCTTATTGCCCTATACACCTTATTTGCATGATGTCATCTAATCTTTCAGTGGGATATTGGATAGAAAACGATATCAAGTAAATTTAAGGTACCACAATATTATATTCATAGACTCTGTTTCATCTGCATGCTTATTTAATCCTTCAAATAATTCCATTTAACTAGATATCATTATAGCATTATAGAAATCACCACATATCCTCTAAGAAATTATTTTGGTTCAAATATCCTCTACTACATTTTCTGACAGGATGGTCAGACTCACCAGTTCTTGAATCACTTCCACTGTCCCATAATTGTCCCATAAACAACAAACTTTTAATTATGGATATTTTTAAACACATACAAATGTATAGAGAATAGTTTAATGAAGTCCCAGGTATCCATTACTCAACTTTAGCAATTGCATTCTGCCAATCTTAATCATCACTTTTTAATTTTGCTTCTTGATTTAGAAAAAATGTTAGGCATTAGATTCTAACTAGGAATACTGCCAAATTCATAGTCTCACTCAAAATAAAACTGTCACTTATATAGCTGTTATCTAGTTAGAATCTAAAAGCATCTTCCTTCCCAGATTTTCTGTTTCCACCAAACCTGCTCTCCACCTGGATTGCAACCAATATTTGTCCTAGCTAACTGATCATCTTTTAACTATATAAACTGAGGGCAGGAAGACTTCAAAAATAGATTGATTTCTGACTCAAGTATTCCAAAGTAATCCTATTTCAAATCTTTATTTTATGGAGAAGTCAACAAACAACAGCATTAGATCAAAACTTCTTTTTGGAGCTTTAAATCATATATTATTTGAAGAGTATATCCAGTGTATTGTGATGTAAAAGTAGGAGTTACTGAGCAGAACATGGGCTCCTAACCAGAGAAACAGTGACACTGGAGATGGAGGCAGAGGTGATGGCATGGAGTGATTGAGCAGCTGAGGACTCTCGAGTCATGGAAAGAGAATGGCTGTGTGCTGGTGGATAGGAAGCTGGCCTGAAAATTATGCCCTTTGGTTGTTTAAATGATTATATATTCTTGCATGTTTTGTGTACATAAAAAAAAAGGGTATAAAGGCAAATACTGTTAACCAATGGTGCATGGAGAATATTGTAATCATTGCAATGAAACAAAACACGATTCATTGAGTGCAAAACTGATGTTCTCCCATATGACTCAATTCACAATAAAAGCTTTTTAAAAAAAAAAAGCTGGGGTTAGGCAAAAAAGAATGAGAAGGACAAGAGTCAGAGGGTATAAGATGGAGGTGGGTACATTATGGATAATAAGAAGAGAAGGCTCCCTCAGATATTTTATCTCCTTTAATCTCCCCAACAACCCTCATTTTACATATGAAGAAACAGGAAACCAAAACCACTTGTGATGGATTTATCAGTAGATTTCTAGTAGTGAGCGCAGGCTCCTGGGCCCCCAAACTTCTTGGATTCACAGCAACAAGGTTTCAACTACCAGCAAGGTCCGAGCATACTGAATGAAGGTGTCTTTCATTTCCTTCTTGGAAGCTTTATCCATGTATTTCTGGTAATAGACAACCTAGGATTTGAAGATGGATTGTCAGATTGCATAAATCTGGGCCACGTGACTACCATTCTTTACATGGATGTGGATATCCACACCAGAAAACTATTTTTTGCCTAGAAGCAGAACAGATTCCAGTAGCTTGTACTGCAATGTGCATGGCTCAATCACTCCAAGGGTCATTCTGTGGCTCAAGGAACCCAGTATGTGAGTGTTGGAGGAGAGGATTGATTGGGATGGGGTCAGGAGCACAGGATGCTGGCACAGGAAATTGGTTGAATTTGTAAGGCTAATCCATTCTGAAGCCTGAGTCTGCAAAGAAATGCTGCTCAGTAATGAGACATTTTTTCTTTCTCACCAGATGGTCCCCTAAATTAGTTGAAGCCTGTGGGCCTTAATATAAAACAGGCATTTGCATTTTTATTATAATACAGCAGCATAGATTTAGTTGCAAGTGTTATGCTTAAAATGTATGATTGATTTACAGAATTTTCTTTTTAAAAGACTATACCCAGGGAACAACCAAGATGGCGGATAGGTTAGAAGTGCAGTGAGGAGCTCCTTCACCTCACTGCACTTCTAAGCAGGCTCAGGGGATGGTTCCAGAACTCTAAACCACATATAAAGGACTATTAAAAAAATTGGAAGGCCCTACAGCCAGTGGCATTTGTAGCCGAAGAAAGAGATCCAGTGCTTTCTAATCCAAGACACTCAGCTGCTCCCTAAGTGGCTATCTTGGGAGAGACTAAATGGGGAAGGATCAGAGCAGTCATGGATATCTGATATCTTCACACGAAGATAAAGGTGTGAACATTCTTTTTTTTTATCTGTTCACTGGTCTCTCGCTGTCTGCGAACCTC
>NW_006409022.1:331010-364849 GCF_000296735.1 Chrysochloris asiatica | reverse complement strand
TTGATGATGCATGGAGGGGATTGGAACCATGGCAATGAGATGATATACAATGGAATGAATGTAAAACTAAAGTTCTCCCATGTAAACTATCATATAATTCACAATAAAACATTAAAAAAAAAGAACCAATAAATAAAATATGATAAATGGAGGAAAGATTGAAGTTGTCAAAGACTTCATTTTGCTTGGATCCATTATTAATGCTCACGGAAGCAGTAGACAAGAAATCAAACCTTCCAGTCTACTTATACAGTATCATTGCCAGTACTCAAACATTCATAGATAGATACTAGAGCCAAAGTCATCACAGTAGTATCCATTATGGAGAAATCATTCAGTTAACACTATTTAAAGAGAACCTAGTGATAATACATTTAAAATATTTGTAGGTATTTATGCATTTTAGCAAGCATCCTACTCTGCCACAAAAAGAATTTTTTAGAAGACAATTGTAATTAAGAGATCTCACCTCTGTCATTAACTAGTTATGTGCATTAAGTTTCTTATCCTTTCTGGGCCTGGTAGTTGTAATTCATTTAACTTCACTAATTTTTATTGTCTACAACGTGCTAGTACTAAGGAGCTCTGGTAGCGTAGGGGTTATGAATCGGGTTGTTAACCTCACGGTCAGCAGTTCGAAACTACCATCGGTTCCGCGCGAGAAAGATGAGGCTTTCTGCTCCCATAAAGATTTACAGCCTCGGAAACCCTGCTGGTATTTAAAATACTGGCGGCATAGTTTCTAACATCACAGCAGCACACAAGCCACCACAATATGCCAAGCTGACAGTGGAGTGGTGGTGAGTAGTAGTTAAGTGCCTTCGAGTAGATTCCTACCCATAGGGACCCTGCATAGGGTTTCCCAAGCTGTAAATCTTCAGGCGAGCAGAAAGCCTACTCTTTCTCCCAAGGAACAGCTGGTCGTTTTGAACTGCTGACCCTGAGGTTCGCAGGTTGATTCCTCACCACTACGCTACCAGAACTGGTAAAGAGAGGTTTAAAAGACCTTTCGGAGGATATCAAAGCAAGCGGTGAAGATAGGATTGGATTCCAGCCCAAGAGTACTAAAGTGAAACACATCTTTGCAAATATACGGGTGCAAGAAAGCAGAAGTATCTTAGAAAAACCACTCATCTACCTGGCGCATAGGTTGCCAGGAACCAGAGTCTTCCACACTCTCGGTTTCCCCACCGGGAAAGTGAAGAGATGGAAAGTGTCCGCGGGTCCGAAGCACGCCTACCTTTCTAGGCGTCCCATTGGGTACAGGAGAGCGTGAAGAGGGGAGTGCGGCGAGAAGGGGCGTGCTACGTATGCACGCCAAGAAACTGGCACGCTGCGTGTGTGTGTGGTTTTTCGACGTGGGCGCGGGCCGGCGGCTCCGCAGGGCCGAGGGCCCTTTTGCCCCGCCTTGCTATCCTTGCAGTTGTGGCGTCTGTTTCCTGGTCGTCTCCACCTTTAGCGAAACCAACGAGAGGATCCTGTCTGCAGCTAGAGGAGCCTGGCCGGAGGGAAACTCAGTGACAGGCGGACGTGAGTGGAAAGCCGGGAGTGGCTGTCTTTCCGCCCCCTGAACCTTTGTAAACACCGGTGAGTGACGGGGTTTCAGCCCCCACCACAGCGGATCCCGGGCGGCGAATCCCACCTCTTTCCTGAGGAGGATCTAGATCCTTGCCTATTCCCAGCATGCTCCATGCGGGACGCCAGGGCAGGTGCTAAGGAAGAAATCCTTGCGCTTCTGTAGGCGCTCCTTTGTATCTCAATTGGCTCTTGAGGTGACCGTGCCCTACCCCTCATATCTGTTCCCCATTTTCCTCCGACTCCCGTTTAGCTACTCCAGCACCTTCACCTTCTAAAAAGATTCACCTCATCCACTCTGATAGCGCTTCATCTGTGCCTGATTTCTGTTTCCCTCTTCTCTGCTCCAAATATTCTATCTTGTGTGTTGCCAGTGTTGCATTTTTGAGAGTTTTTGGTTGGGGCCTCACTTGAGTGGGGGGGAAATCTACACAGAATAATTTGTGTTAATGAGTTTTTGTGTTTTTTAAAAAACTGGTTGACTTTTTGGATTTTGTGCAGTAGTTTTTGCTGCCTTGAGTAGTATCCCATCAGGCAGAATTCTGACACAGACACAATGGAGCTTCAAAAAGTTCATGGGAAAATTCCATTCTCTTGGTTTCATTTTTCCAAAAACTTTTTGATGTTCCCTCGTATTTGCCATCATGGAACTAAGAGACACATGTAATTTACCATTTATTGGCCATAAATAATGAAAAATGTGCAATATGAAGTGTGAAATTCCTATATACATTCATTTTTAGAGCACCTCTTGACAGTTCTAATAAGCAGAGCTTGTTTCCTGTCACTTCTCTTTTCTTCTTGAAGCTGTTTATAGATCAAGTACTGTGAGTGACACAGTGCAATCATCCTGCTTCTCTCCCCACACCACCCAACATTTGGAAATTTCATCTGCCAAGCTATATTACACCTTGTCCTTCTGGTAGAAATCAAAATCTATTTTTCTCTACAAGCATACCTCGTTTTATTGTGCTTCACGGATACTGCTTTTTTTCTCTCACAAACTGAAGTCTGATCAGCCAAGTCTATCAGCATCTTTTTTTTTTTTTAAGTTTTTATTGTGAATTGAATGAAAGTTTACTGGGCAGATAATCAGTTTTACATTTACATTCAGTGAAATCAGTTTCATTGCAGTGATTACAGTCCCCTCCATATACCATCAGGCAACGTATTTACCTCTATCTCCCCCCTCCCCCGTTTTTTGGTGTACACATACAAAACAGAAAATACATACTCATTTAAATGTCCAAAGGGCACGCTTTACAAGCCAGCCTCCTGCTAGCAGGCACACAGTCTTTCTCAGTCCATGGGCCTAGAGTCCTCAGCTGCTCTTAACTCTCTATGCCATCACCTCTGCCACTGTCTCTGCTGTTGCTGCTTTTCTGGTTAGGATCCTACACTCCACTCATGCTCTTCTCTCTTGATGGTTTTAGGGTCCTCTGTTCCTGAAATGAAAGATTAACTACTACCCCCTTTTAGTTACACATCTTCTACATTTACAGTTGTGACAATCACAAGTAGTCCAGATAACAATTACAGAATTAAAATTACAAATTAAAAGCCAATCCCTCATCCTCCCCCATCCCCTTTCACCAGACCCATCTGTAAAAGAGGAAACTAATCAGCTATCAAGGAGCTCTGGTAGCACAGTGGTTGTGAGTTGGGCTGCTAACCTCAAGGTCAGCTGTTCGAAACTACCAGCTGTTCCACAGGAGAAAGATGAGGCTTTCTGCTCCCATAAAGGTTTACAGCCTCAGAAACCTTGTACAGGGTCACTATGAGTCGAAACTGACTCCACAGCACACTACCACCACCACCACCATTCAAGCTATAAGCACCATTTTCCCACTTCATATCTCTGTGTCACATTTTGATCATTCTCACAATATTTCAAACTTTTTCGTAATATAATCACACACTTACTAGATTACAGAATATTGGTAAACAATATGCACTGGGAAACCAAAAATTCACGTGACTCATCTTACGGCGATGCTGGCCTTATTGCAATATTCATCTTATAGCAACATTTGCCTTATTGCAGTGCTCTGGAACCAAACCCGTGATGTCTCCGAGGTATTCCTGTAGAAGGAAACCATGGAGATGGTGATGTTGGGTACAAAATATCAGTTATAGTTAACAGATCCCACTTCTGGGGTTTGTTTTGTGTGTGTGGCATTATAGGATAAGTACTGGACTGCTAACATAAGATCAGAAGTTCAAACTCACCAAATGCTCCTCAGAAACCCTATACAGGGTCGCTATGAGTCAGAACTATCTCGATGGTATTTAACAACAAAATAGGAAAACAAGTGGTGCATTTAGTGGTTACGAATCGGGCTGTGAACCTCCAGGTCAGCAGTTCGAAACTACCAGCTGTTCCGCGGGAGAAAGATGAGGCTTTCTGCTCCTGTAAAGATTTGCAGCCTCGGAAACCCTGTACAGGGTTGCTATGAGTTGGAACCGACTCCATGGCACAAAACCACCACCACCACCAGTGTTAATGGTATAGAAGCACTGTGGAGACTGCTATGTAATGTGAACAACAACAACAAAAAATACTCAAATGATGCTAGGAGATCTGGTGTCTAGATCCACTTCTACCACTGACTGATTGTTACTTTGGGTCAATTACTCAACCTCTCTGGACCTCAGTTACCCTGTTTGTAAAATGAGATAAAAGGCACCTTTGAACTTTAAGAGACAAAGGGAAAATCTAAGTAGCTCAATAAAACATTCTTTGTGGAAATGGAGGGGTGATTGGGAAATTTCTAGCCTTCACTATCATAAATGGTTAGCATACAATTTTCTTTTTAAAAAAGTTGTATTTAATGTTGGCTTCTATTTTAAATTTCTAATTAAAATAAAAGAGTAGAACTTTCCTTTTTTTACATTCCCAGAGAAGAACCTGCCTTTTCAAGAAATAAAATGTTCATTTATGGGTCCTGGTGGCACCATGGGGTACTCATTGGACTGCTAACCAAAAGGTCGATGGTTCAAATCCACCAGCCGCTCTGCAGGAGGAAGATGAGGCAGGCTTTTTCCATAAAGATTTAGCCTGGGAAATCCTTGGGAACAGTACTACTCTAATCCTATTGGGTCACTATGAGATGGAACTGACTCTTATCCAAGTAATTCTCATCCAAACTATTCTCATTTGAATTTTTAATATACCAGTTAGTTGAGGTACTGTATTAGGTACTATATTGGAAAACATTTAGCTTTAGGAGCAAACGTATAAATATTAACATACATGCTATCAGTCTTACGATACTTGATTTAGATGTACTCAAAACACTTAAGGTCAGCAGCCATCAGTTAAATAAAGTACTACCTTGAGAATAGAAATGTCAACACAGATGCTATTGGTGATTTGCCAGTTGTAGGTGGCTTTATTAAATATAAGGTTTTTGTATGAAGGCACATTTATATCTGCAAAGGCATTTCACTAATGTAAACTTGTTTAATTAAATTCCATTAAAAAGAATTATGGATGGACAGCTTGTGTAACATTGGTTTCCAGGGTTAATGCTTTGATGTAGTACTTGGTTCATTAAAATCCCCACAGATGAATTGCAAAATGGGCCTACCCTCAGCAAATTATACTCCATAGAGGATTTGCTTCAAAATTCTAGTTTGCACCAAAGAGTAATCAGATACCATTGGAAGCTAAAGATTCCTAGGGTCATTGGTACTATATACAACTAGCTGGATTTCAAACTTGGGAGGATTTTCAATGTGTAGAGCACAATGTAAGTATATAAGCAATACCCAAGCAAATTGCTACGCTAATCCTTTTTTTTTTTAAGTATTTTAAGGATCTTTTTCTTCTTTATAGGAAAAATGTTTTCTGAAAGCAGTTCATTTTTGAAGGGTATGATGCTCGGAAGCATTTTCTGTGTTTTGATCACTATGCTAGGCCACATTAGGATTGGTCATGGAAACAGAATGTATCACCATGAGCATCATCACCTACAAGCTCCTAACAAAGAAGATATCTTGAAAATTTCAGAGAATGAACGCATGGAGCTCAGTAAGAGTTTTCGGGTATACTGTATCATCCTTGTAAAACCCAAAGATGTGAGTCTTTGGGCTGCAGTGAAGGAGACATGGACAAAACACTGTGACAAAGCAGAGTTCTTCAGTTCTGAAAATGTTAAAGTGTTTGAATCAATTAACGTGGAAACAGATGACATGTGGCTTATGATGAGAAAGGCTTACAAATATGCCTTTGATAAATATAAAGACCAGTACAACTGGTTTTTCCTTGCACGCCCCACTACATTTGTTATTATTGAAAACTTAAAGTATTTTTTGTTAAAAAAGGACCAATCACAGCCCTTCTATCTAGGCCACACTATAAAGTCTGGTGACCTTGAATATGTGAGTATGGAAGGAGGAATTGTCTTAAGTATAGAATCCATGAAAAGACTTGATAGCCTTCTCAGTGTCCCTGAGAAGTGTCCTGAACAGGGAGGGATGATTTGGAAGATATCTGAAGATAAACAGCTAGCAGTCTGCCTGAAATATGCTGGAGTGTTTGCAGAAAATGCAGAAGATTCTGAAGGAAAAGATGTATTTAACACCAAATCTGTTGGACTTTTTATTAAAGAGGCAATGAATAATCAACCCCAGCAAGTAGTAGAAGGATGTTGCTCAGATATGGCTGTTACTTTTAATGGACTGACACCTAATCAGATGCATGTGATGATGTATGGGGTATACCGTCTTAGGGCATTTGGGCATGTTTTCAACGATGCGTTGGTTTTCTTACCTCCTAATGGTTCTGACAACGACTGACAACTCGAATAAGAGCATATGTACACTGTATACGACATGTTATTTGTGGTGACAACTACATATGCAACATAGTGTATGTTGTTTTTTTATTATTTAAAAAAATTAGTGATGCTGGCATAATTATACATTACAACTTAGTAGTGTATTTTTTAATGGGGTGGTATTTTTTCCTCAAAAGTACAAATGTGTTGGAAAGAAATGTTTCAAGAATAGTAATTTTGCAACTAAAGGGTATTGTTGTAAATACTGTATGGTAAATTCTAAATTATGAACATTAAAAATCTATTGTGGCCCATATTTTTGCTGATTGGTGAAAAAAAATTAAATGTCTTTATAGCTTTCTAAGGTGTGCAAGTGAATCTCTAGCTGTGAAATTTGTGATTAAAATGAAACTTAATGCTGTGTTATTTCTTTAATGATGATTTGTGTTCTAAACCACTTCAAATGCCAATAGATTTACTAAGGAAATATTACTAACCAATGTTAGAGTGAAAGTTTAAATCTGAGAAAAAAGTGAAAATTAATTATAAATATTAAGGAATTTTCCTGGGAACTAGTTTAATGGCATTCCTCAGTCTGACTCTCCACTGTGTAAGAAGCCCTGGTAGGGAGAGTAGTGGATTTTGAGCTAGGTTGCTAACTGCAAGGTCAGCAGGTCGAATCTATCAGTTGCTCCACAGGAGAAAGATGGGGCTTTCTGTTCTGTAAAGATTTCCAACTCGATGGCACACAACCACTATCACCACCTACACTGTATGCTGACTGAAATTGGAGTGGTGACTATAAAGAAGACACTTAAGTCATATAAAGTATATAAACTGTATAACTACACAGTTATTTAACTGTGCTATTTCTCAGTTAAGCAAGCTTATAGCCGGGGCCGGCATAGATTTTTTTCAGTTGAGATTTATTTACCTATTTTTAAAGTAAATAACATGCACATTATTCCATGTTGGGGGTAGCAAACCACACAGTCCCTCCTGCACTGGTTTTCTGTGTGTAGCATGCATGCATTATATGCATGTGTACTTGATTTGTGTGGGCTTGTCATATGCGGAAAAATACAGTGTTCCTATTGGGCAGATAAGAGGCCTGGTGTGGCGCTATAGGATAAGCACTGCACTGCTAACCACAAGGTCGGAGGTTCAAACCCACCAGCCGCTCCTTGGAAATCATTAACAGCTGGGCAAATAAGTTCTGTGAAATCACCTTTGAAGAACTTGTTTGGGCAGTCTGGCAGTTGACCTTACTTGAATTAAGTCTGTCTTCATGTTTGTTGATCTGTTCAGGGTCTGAGGTTTCTCCCACATTTTGGGTCTGGGGGCCCTAGCCTTATCATTGATCTTTGATTACCATACCATTTGCCTGATTTCGGTGACTACAGGGTCATCAAGAGTTGGAATTGACTGCATTGGCAGTGAGTACCTAGTGGTAAATGCAAGGGGAATTTAAAAGTTCATGGAAAAATTCCATTTTTCCAAGAACTTTTTGAAGCCCCCTTGTACAACAGCTCCTATGCCTAAAATGTATGATTTGTCCCATAATCTGGTCTTACACACTGGATTAAATCAGATCTATAAACCCATATAGGATGTGAAACCATTACCTTTTGTTGTTGCTGGTAAGTGCCATCAAGACAATTCCAATATGTAGCAAGCCTGTATAGGGTTTCCAAGGAGCAGCTGGTAAATTTGAACCACCGAACCTGCAGTTCAAACCGACATTATGGTTGAGTGCTTATCCTAGTGCTGCACCAGGACTCTTAGAGATCACTACTTTAACTGGCCTCATGGTCTTCTAGAACTCTAGCAAGCCAGAAAGATCATTTCCTCAAGAGGGCCTTAGGCTTCAAATTATTGGTTCTCAGAGCAGTGTGTAGAACTCTGTTTAAATTTACCTGAATTCCTTTATTGAGGTTTTTGGTTAAGATGAAGGGTTATTAATAATTTTTAACAATAATAAAAATCTTTTTCAAACACCGTAATATGTGGTCTGAGATGTGATTTCTTTTTAAAGTTGCCATTCTGATTCATGGCAACCCATGTGTGTAAGAGGAACTATGCCTCAAAGGATTTTCAGTGGCTGATTTTTCAAGATCACAGGCCTTTCTTCCAAGGTGTATCTGGGTGATTATTACATATTAAATCACTTTCAGTGTGTGGCACTGTGGGTTAATGCGCTAGACTGCAAAGTTGGTTTGAACTGCAAGGTTGGTGGTTCAAGCTCAGCAGTCACTCCTTGGAAACCCTCTACAGGGTCACTATGGGTCGGAAGCAACCCAACGGCACTTAACAACACAGTGATAAACAGTATCAAACAGTATCATGTTGTGTGACACACAGCTTATACATGTCACCTTACCTCCTAACACCAATATATTATGAAACATCTACTGTATTTATCACTTTCAATCATAGTAGTGCATCAAGGTATGAAACCAAACCCACTGCCATCGAGTCAATCCTGACTCCTGGCAACTCTGTAGGACAGAGTATCAGGGTGTACTTGTAATAAATTGTAAATATTCATTCCATTGCTTGATTTGCTTATGGATGCTCTGGTAACATTGAACTTTGAACCAAATTAATGCTCTAGTTGTATTTTACTTCATGAGTATTCCCATTTAGTTAGTTTTAAATAATATACTGTCTCTGAACTCCTTAGTGTCAAGTCCTATAGATACAATCTGAATCAGTAACATAGAAAATAGTACTACTGAGGTCATGGTTATAAATTTCATTACCATACATGTCAGTAAGCTTCATATGAAGATAGTATATTCAGTAGCCAAAACTGTAACCTGAACCCCACTGTTAACTGGACAGAAGGAAGTGAGTTCGGGAGAATGGAGGAAATGTATCATGATTGGAAATATATTTTTGTATGTAGTGGATGTAGCCGAAAACTTGCTTGTGAATCAAACCTGATTTGTAATGCCCAGATTTTTCTATACTTCAATTGCCCTTATATATATCAAGCATTTATGAATTCCACAAAGCCTGGTGCTTTGTGGAGAACAAAGCCCAAACTCATGATTGATTATTGTTGTTGTTATGTACCGTGGAGTCGGTTCCGACTCATAGCGACCCTGTACAGGGTTTCTGAGGCTATCAATCTTTACGGGAGCAGAAAGCCTCATCTTTCTCTCGTGGAACAGCTGGTAGTTTAGAACTGCTGACCCTGAGGTTTGCAGCCCAATTCGTAACCACCGTGCTACCAGAGCTCCTTCATGATTGATACAGGGAGTCAAAAAAGTCATCACATATAAGCTTTACATGAGCAATTTTTTAAAAACAACAAAAATAACTATTGTTGGAGTATGGTGGTCTTATTGCCTTTAAAGTCCTGGACTTGATAAATGTTTATTTCTCTTAAACCCACACAATTCCCATTTCTTTGGTAGCTTACACTGATTTCACTATATAAGACTAGGTATATTAGTTATACTATTGCTTTGGAAGTCAGGCAAAATACCCTGGCAGGAATAGCAGGATCTGAAAATAAACCTCATTTTCACTAAGTACATAGGTCACAGAATTGCTGCCCTTAATGTGTGATAGGCTTGCATTTGAAAAAAATGCTTTACTCTAGTGGCTGTTAAGAGCCATTGACATAGGTACTCTCTATGCATAATCAGGGAGCTCTGGTGGTATAGTGGGTTATGCATTGGGCTGCTAACTACAAAGTCAACTGTTCAAATCCACCAGCTCCTCTGTAGGAGAAAGATGAGACTTTCTACTCCTATAAAGATTTACAGCCTTGGAAACCCTTTACAAGGTCGAGTCAGAACCAACTGGATAGCCAAAAGATTAGCTCAGTACTATCTGACTCTGTATTGAAAGGAAAGGGGGAAAAACTGTTTCTAGCTTGATGAAGACTTAATACCCGCAATGAGAATATTCTTTCCCATTTTTAGCATTCTAAATCACTTGCCTCTTTAAGGAAACTCAGGGAAATAAAAACTTCTCTAACCCCGCGCTGTCCAATAGAAATACAATGTGAACCACATGTGTAAATTTAAATTTTCTAGTAGCCACACTGAAAAAGTAAAAGGACACAGGTGAAATTACTTTTAGCAATGTATTTTATTTAGTCCAATATATCAAAAATAATTATCATTTCAATACGTGATTAATCAATAGAAAAATATCAATGAGATATTTTACATTTTTTTTTTCATATTACGTCTTGAAAATCAAGTGTGTATGTTATACACAGACTAGCCACATTTCAAGTGCGCAGTAGCCACATGTGGCTAAATGGCTACCATATTGGACAGTGCAGTTCTAACCAATTCCAGAAGGGTGAGACTCCCTAGCTGAGATGTAAATGGGAGAAAACTTGAAGCTTCTTCTATAAGTTGCATTTATTTTTCTGGTTTTCTTGAATACTGTGGAAACTGCAACCTGACTTTTAGCATGCCCCAGGCCATCTCCTTGCTTGAGTTCAATCACTGGATCTTCCTTGTCAAAATTAAAGCATTGGATCTGGAGTAAAGTATAAATTAGATCCCTTAGCTTTTTTTCCCTTAGATCATAAGTAAACCAAAAATGTACCTATCGTTACCTTTAATGTTCACTAACCACCATTTCCCCAGCTATCTTTTGGGTATGTTGGTAGTCTCAGAGCAGCAGCTAATGCTCCCTTTTCACCATAACATTCTACAGAGACTGATCACCTCATCTGCTTAACCGCCCCCTTGGATCACTTTGTAAAAAGATCTAGCCAAGGCTTCTAAATGGCCACACCTTTAAATGGTCACATATTACTGACTTGAAGGGGACTAATAGGAAAACTGAAGACCTTAGGACTGAGTCCAGTTTCAAAAGATTTTCCCAGTATCCCCTGTAATTGAAGAAGACAACAGAAAGACAGTCCCTCAGAAGCCCAAATAATATACTGTGCAGGCCTCCCACTCTGAGCTCATTCATTCTAACCAGATTTCCCCACTGTGGAACAGAGGCTTAGTCAACATATATATCTTTGTCCAATAACCCATAAGCAAAGATGGTGATGTGACTGGGTTGAGCTTAACAAAGGAAATAAGTGAATTTTCTGCAAAACAGGCTTTGCAGTCAAGCAGACCTAGATTCAAATCCTAACTCTGACACTTATTAGTTATGTATCTTTTGGAAAGTTATGAATACCTTTCTGAGCCTTAGTTTCCTCATTTTTGAAATGAGAATTAAAATCATGGTATTGTTTAAGCAAGATATATAAGTAGAGACTGGCACATAGTAGGCACTCAGGAAAAGTGACTTCGCTTTCATTCTTAAATAGCACTCTAAACAAATATGAAATATGTATTAATCTTTTGTATTAAATATCTTCTATTTAAAGTTTTTATTGTGCATTGAGTGATAATTTACATGGAAGAACATCGTTTTACACTCAACGTTTTATTGCAATGATTACAATCTCCGTATATCATCATTCAACAGTATTTGCTTCTGTTCCCTCTAGGGTTGTTTTTTTTGGGGGGGGGGGGGAATGTTCACAAAAAACTCAGGAATATATAATCATTTAAACAATGTATTAAATATCTCAATGGTAAGAAATTAAGATGCGTAGTGGTTACGAATCGGGCTGCGAACCTTCGCAAGGTCAGCAGTTCCAAGTTACCAGCTGTTCCGCGCGAGAAATATGAGGCTTTCTGCTCCTGTAAAGATTTACAGCCTCGGAAACCCTGTACAGGGTCGCTGTGAGTCAGAACCGACTCCACGGCACATAACAACAACAACAACAATGGAGTATTCAAATTCACAAAAGACCTCTTTTAAACACTACAGGGTTTAAGATAACATCTATATGTTTAATCTTTGCCATGGACAAGCACTGGACTGTTAACTGCAAGGCTGGCAATTCAAACCCACCACTCCTCAGAAACCTATACAAGGTCACTGAGTCAGAACCGACTTGACAGCACTTAACGTGATAAAATAGCTTTTCCTCAAACAACATTTTTATAAAGTAAATATTTTTAAGGATAGATTTTAAAATTGCATTTGAGAACACCGATATCATTTGTTCAATGTTTATTGCACTTGTTCTGTGGAAGACACTATAGTAAGCATAAGGAATAAGGCAACAAAGAAGTCTGTGATCTCACATATGAGAACATTAACTTAGAACATGTTCGTCTTTCATACCAAATCAGACAGTATCAGGGCCCAAATTGCCAAAATAATAGATTTCTATCTCCCTAGACTGCCAAATTAAGGAGCTCTGGTAGCGTAGTGGTTACGAATCGGGCTGCTAACCTCAAGGTCGGCAGTTCGAAATTACCAGCTGTTCTGTGGGAGAAAGATGAGGCTTTCTGCTCTTGGAAAGATTTACAGCCTCAGAAACCCTGTGCAGGGTCACTATGAGTCAGAACCGACTCCACGGTACTTAACAACAACAAACTGCCAAATTTTAGCATGATTTCTGTTTCCTTACCCCTTAATAATAAGTTTCTCCTTATATCTGCAAAATCTACTTTTTAAGTGAGACTCCTGCTTCACTACTAAGTGCATTTGGGTATTTGGTACTTGACAGAGAATTGAATTTCACAATTTCCAGAAGCTGAAGAGGCCACAAGCCTTCAGACCTGTACATTCAGAGTAGCAAGAAAGTAGAATTACTTGACTCCTTTGCTGATATTTTACAAATCACAGTTAAACCTGTGAGAGCTGGAATTCAGCAGAACTGCTCTGTTTTCCCGAATCTCACAAGTCTTTGACAGGGTCCAGTCTTTTCTATCAACTCATCGGAGTAAAAACTTACTCAAGTTTTCATTCTCTGCAGGTTTCCACCTTAATAGATTCCAGCTTTTGCAAGTTTTACTGTATGTTTCAACCTTGTAAACCACCACATAAGTGCTGCAGTATAATTGTCCAAGTTTGTAACACATTGTAGTCCCTATCATTTTAAAAACAATAAAGCAATGGCAACGAAAAAAATATTCTCCAACCATATTCTTTTGAAAGCTATTTAGGAGAAACATATTTGGTGGATTAGAGGTTGTTTTTATCCAACTAAATGAAGCTATTGCTTCTCTATATCCAAACATATTTCAAGTTGAACTTAAAACTAAAATAGCTTATACAAGCAAGCCTTAGGAGGAATCTAATAATACAAAAGCATACTTTTTCAAATCCTGGGTAAGTCAACTCTTAAGAAAGCTGTCGTACACCTACAGGACAAAAAAGGACACTCCTTTCCTCCTCCTCACCCTGCCCAACTTAGTCCAGATACATAAGTGAAGAATGAACTTTGTCCTTAAAAACACGAATTTTGAATGGAGCAGAATTACTGTTGTTAGGTGCCCTCAAGTCAATTCCAATTCATAGCAACCCTATGTACAACAGAACAAAACACTTTCTGAGCCTGTGTCATCCTCATCATTGTTCCTGTGTTTGAGCCCATTGTAGCATTAGAAATGATGAAAACAGTATATTGAGTCAGAAAGCATTTGAAATTTTTCAGATCAGAAGAAACAATTTTTGTTAAACATCAGAAATAGGCATTTCTAGCTCCACTGATAGAGAAACAAAGCTAGAAGAAAGTGCTGCTTTAAAAGTTTTCTCAAATTTAAGCATGCTCAATGGACTCCTGGTGTGGCGCTGTGGGCTAATGAATCAGACTGCAAAGTTGTTTGAACTGCAAGGTTGGTGGTTCAAGCTCACCAACTGCTCCTTGGAAACCCTATACAGGGTCGCTATGACTCGACAGCACTTAACAACAAAGGACTATTAATAAGCAATGTCAATCTAGCATGCAGGTCTATCATAAAATCATCTATTTGGTTCACAAGTTTCCCAGCCTCCAGGCATCATAGGCATAGGACAATTCCATAATTTGGTAAGACAGAAAGTGTCCCCCTTGAAACACATATTTGTAAGAATGAAACTGATCTGTCCAACCCCAATACACCTTCTAGAAGTGGCAAAAAGGGAACTCAAATTTGTTTTCAAGGTATATGTTTGGAGAAATGGCACTTTCTACACTAAGTTAGAACAAGTGTTTTATTGCTTAAAACCCAGTCTTTTGCTCACATTCTTGTGAAAATAGAATTACTGACTTTACTATAGAAGATGAAGAGGAAATTAGTGGTTGCCATTGAAGTCTTGTGATACAAAATTTAAATTAAATAAATAAAATTAGAACAAGTAAATCTTTGTATCTTTTAAATCTAATTTTTGGGGGGATTGGTTATGGTATAATTCTGGGAACACTTACGATGGACTTGAAGGAAATGGAAGTCATCAATTATGTCTTGAAGTCCCCAAATTCATATGCTGACTGAAATAAACTATTTTACAATTGGGAAATGAAGCAGAAGAGCAATAATAATTCTTATAGGGAAATTATGAAATTTTTAAATGGGATTTAAAAAATGTACAGGTAGTTTGATGGATTTTATTTTTTGCTTTATTTTTGTTTAAAAGATAAAGGCTGTTTAGTATCTATTAACACTTATATTAAGATGTCTGCTATATTGGACATCACAAACTATTGAATTACAGTATTCCATATGACTGATGTCTGCAGCTCATTCTTCATCACTCTTTATGATATTTACATCACTTTTTCCTTCTCTAAGCCTTTTTAATCATTGAAAACCAGTTTTTGCTTGTTATACTATCCATGTTTGTTACATTTCACAAACACATTAATTTCTAAGACAGTCCATTTAATTAGAATTGGACATAGTGAGGCATGTTATTCTCTATAATAACTCCTATGTTTTGAGTAAAAGTTTTACTAATTGACAGTGATCAAGGATGAAATTTGGTGGTGTTTAATTTTCACACCAAGATGCCATATTAATGAGTTTGGATGTTTTTACTTCTTTTTTTTCCCTATGACATAGTCTTAATGAGTATGGTATTATCAGGAAAAATTTCAGTGAATCATCTCCCATATTTCTTTCCACTTATAAATTATATTCTCTAAATGGTCATCATCCTCTTAAACACACCTAATAATTTCAACAGTGATTTAAAATCTGGTCATCAGCTTTGTTCTTTTTCTCGTGATCTAATAAGAGTCGTGTTCCTTTATTTACTAGTATTTAATTGGAGTCCTAGTGTGGCACCGTGGGTTAATTCCCAGACTGCAAAGCCATTTGAGCTGCAAAGTTGGCAGGTCAAGATCACCAGCTACTCCTTGGAAACCATACACAAGGTCACTATAGGCCAGAACTGATTCGATGGTACTTAACAACAAAAAAAATTAGTGTTAATACAAAATTAAACAAATTAATGTTATTTATTACTGGTCATTTGTATTAATTATTTTAGCTGTCATCTGTAAAAAACTAAGATGCAGAGTATACATTTATATGTATCAGTCTCCAGGTTGACAGGTATGATTTCTTTAGGAACTACTCCTGAAAGACTGTAATATTAAGAGTTCAGTTATACATAGGCTAATATTCACTGCTTTAATATGATTAATAAAACATTAAATGTAAAAGTTTTTTGCATAAGTTTTATGATATATTAAATTGCCCAATTCTTATAAGTACTTAAATGCTTGTGACTGAGACCTCAGAAATTATGGTTATATTAGCATAGGGTACATACATTTTCTTTTTTTCTCTCATTATGTATGGTCATCCATTTAATGGATAATCATGTAGAAATTGGGGATGACTTTTTGAGTTTTCAGAAGAACCTTGAAAGATACATTGCCAAATGTTACAGAACCTAGATAAACAAAGTTAAAATATTTACCACATTTGGTTTAGGCATAAATTTATTTCCATTACTATGTAATTACTGTATCATTAATAACAAAAAACGGAAATTTTATTTTAATAAAAAATCTCTGCAAATTTAGGAACTCATTCTTACATCTTTTGAAGTACTATGCTTAGAAATAATGTATCCTTAGCTTGCTGATTTGTACACAGAGGAACTTGGCTAGATATCATCATTAATTGACAAATGCCATAGACCTTTTGGTCTATGGCAATTTAAAATCCTTCAAATTAGAAATGGACTTGACTAGCTGTTGGTAGTGTAGTGGTTACGAATCGGGCTGTGAACCTCAGGGTCAGCAGTTCGAAACTACCAGCTGTTCCGCGGGAGAAAGATGAGGCTTTCTGCTCCTGTCAAGATTTACAGCCTCGGAAACCCTGTACAGGGTCGCTATAAGTTGGAACCGACTCCACAGCACATTACAACAACAACAAGCTGTTGGATAAGATAAATACAGCTCCTATATTTGGGGTCCAAAAGACTACCACCAAACCACTATATTCAGTCTGCTAGAAGAGGATGTTGTTAAGTGCCACTGAGTCGGTTCCGACTCATTATGATCCTGTGTAGGGTTTCCAAGGAGCAGCTGGTGGGTTTGAACTGCCGACTTTGTGGTTCCAAGTCCAGTGCTGATCCTATAGCGCCACACCAGAAGATCGACCAGACCTTAATGCTACTACTGGACTATAGGAGAATCATCTAAATTGAAAATCTGTATCATTGCAACTCTAACACATCTGGATTTTTTTTAACCTTCTCACATTCGATATGATCTGAGGAATATTTTTATATTTGGTTCATGTATAGTTTGCAAATTTAGATGAGCAGAACTGGAGAGGTTTTAAGAAATTCCTACTGACTTTGTCAACAGTATTGGACTGTCACTATTACCAGATTTATATTTTCTTGACTTACTAGACTGAAAGCTCCTTAAGGGAGCTACTTACTTGTGTATTATTCATTTTTGTGCTACATCACCTAGGAGACAATAACTATCCATTGAACTGAACTGACCTTTGCTGAGCAAAATGCAATCATATCAACAGGAATGATGCAAAATTAATTTTGATACTGAAAATGAACTGGAAACACATTGCTAGAGAGAAAACAAGCTCTACCAGTATTACTGCTCTCAGGAATGTGGGTAAATTAAAAGATTCCTTCAAGCGTGGTACCTAAAGAGGCTGATATACCTGCTAGTTTAACATCTTTGAACTGTTTTCGTGCATGACCTAATGTTTAGAGAAACTGACAAGGAAAGTACATGGAGTGTGACATCCCTGCTTAGTACTGATGAGCTGAAGCTTCAGGCCCAGGGAAAACAAGGAAAGTACATATTTAGTTAGTCCATATCACTAAGGCAACAGTCAGTGTACCTCAGCATAGCAGAACAGTAAGCACAGATATAAAGACTGAATATACTGAATACAATATAAATGCTGCCTATACTGTAACAGTAGTTAGATACAAGGATAAATTATTTCAGAAACCAGGCAATGAAAGATTTTAACTACTCATGTGTAGGTGTGTATGTGCACATGTGCTTTTGCTACTATGAGGGGTTTTTCAAAAGTTTGTGGAAAAATTCCTTATTTTTCCATTCCATTTTTCCACAAATTTTTGAAGCCCCCTTGTACTCCAGAGATACTCTTGATCAATTAACTTTACCTTAGTACCTAAAATAAAGAATCCGTTTGGTTTTGACATAAATGATGGCAAATTCTCTTTTCAAGAATATATGAAGGTATAAGTCATATATAGGGTACCTTCTTCACCAAATGGGAGGAACATCTGAATTAGAAACTATTAAATCAGCATTAAGTGAAGACTATCTGCTGAAGAAACCTATCTTAAGAGATGATTTATAAATGGGTTTTACTGACGAGACTAATCTGCTAGGAATAAATAATAAAATATAGCAATAGTAAGGTATAGAATATAGCTCACAGCAAAAAGGAAAAATTTATACATGGACCTTAAAAAGGAAGTATTCTATCATGATACTGCTACTGGTCAGGAAAGAGACAAGATTTTGGCATACATAAGAATTCTAATTAATAATGAAACAAGAAAAATTCTCCAAGCCTTACCCCAGCCCAGAAGAAATAGTCTCTCCCAAATTATCAACCTTCCTTTGTGTGATCCATGTTTTCACCAAGCTCTTCCTATTTACTAATTGCTTGCCCTACACAGATCTGCCTCTATAAAGAAATATCTTGACATTCTTCTAACTTGGAAACAGCCAAGCCGTACAAGTTTTGTTATTAGGGAGTAGTTTCTCAATCTAAGAATAGTACCCTGGATATGTAACTTTCACTTATATGATATCCTGGAAGGTCCAGCTGAAACAGCCAGACAAATGGTCTCTCTCCTTTTTTTAACATACACCCTCACCTTTCTCATCAACTTCTAACTGTAACACAGGTCACCACAATCTTGTAAATGTCTGTATCCATCTGAAAAATAAAATCACATGCCATATATTTGTAACCAACCAAATGAAGATGGCTGAGGTACTAGAGTAACAGAAAGGTTATTAGGAAGAAAAGCTTTTATCACTAAATCATTTTATAATTACTGTTTCAATTCCTCAAACATCTTACTGTTATTAAAGTATGTCTATGTCCCTCATATTTCCACTTGCAAGAGATACACAAATTCTTCAGGGGACATAGTGGAGACCCAAATCTGGAGGTTCTGGGCATTTGTGTGGTCTGATTTTCTACAGATTCAAGAGCGGGCACTAAAAATATTGAACCTGAATTTGATCACACCTACCAGTTTACAGTATATATATATATATATATAGGGGGCATAGAAACAAATGACTTCACAGTGTTGCAATAAACAAAATCCAGAATAGATGGGAGAATTCTACAAGACAACTAGTTTTAAAGGGGATGGAAAAAGGAGGAATTTACGGATTAAAAATTTTTAAATTAGTAACAACCAAATGTAATATACAGACTTTTTATGGTGCCTGTTCAAGTAATCCAGTAGTTTAAAGACCACAAAGAAAAAGAATCAAAGGAATTTCAACACTGAGCAGATATTTGCTAAAAAACTTAAATTTTTGTCAGCTGTGATAATAGTAATTTGGTTACATTTTGTATTTAAAAAGACCACTTATAGATTAAGATAAAGGGGGCTTCAAAAAGATCATGGAAAAATGGAACTGAAACATAATGGAATTTTTACACAAACTTTTTGAAACCCCTTGTACATACTATAGATGATATATATGAGGTTTGCTTCAAAATAATTAGAAGGTGGATTAAGGAAGAGTAGGTGGGGTGTTGTAGATCAAATAAGATTGGTTATAAATTGAACCAGAAGGGTCCATAATACTATTTCTTACAGGAGCGCTGGTGACACTGTAGGATAAACACTGACCTGCTAACCACAAGGTCAGCAGTTCAAACCCACCAGCTGCTCCATAACAAAAAAATGAAGCTTTCTCCTCCTATAAGTATTTACAACTTTGGAACTCTCTACTCGCCAGCAAGTTAGAACAACTAGAGGATAACTAACAACAACATGGTTTTGTATACTTCCCATGATGAAAAGTAAAAAAAAAAAAAAAATCCTAAGTTAATGGGATAAAATTTCCAGCCTGGCTTCAAGCCCCATTAACTAGCCTGATTCTCTAGGGGTCGGACATAAACTGGCAATTACTATGACTAAGTACAACCCTTTCTCTTGCATCATTAGCCTGAGATAGGACATTTAGTTGTGTTAGTTTGGTTACTTACCAGGTACCATTTAATCTCCAAGTTTGCTACCTAATGTTAACTTTCGTTTTAGGGAAAACTAAAATAATTTCTGAAGCTAACAGCATTTTAGTATCTGTTGAATTTATTCAGCATAACCAGAGACATTGTCTTCATGCTGTCATACACAGACACAAACACAGAAGTACAGCACAATATCCATGTTCTTCCCAAGTGCATTCCTTCTGAGCCTCATTTATAAGTTTTCATATGCCACAGCCCATCATTTAAATAATGGATATTTTCAATGCCAATTCCTTTGTTGACTTTCTCACTGTGAAAGGAAAAGAAAATAAGTAAAAATTCTTTATGCATTTTCCTATGCTTAGTTAAGATAAATATAAAAGTACATGCTATTTTGCAATTACTAAGCCACATATAGGGAATTTCTATTACTCCAATGTAGTTCATGTCTTAAAGTTACTCTAGTGATCTAATTCATGATTCTATAGAAACAGTAATGGATGCCTCCATACCAGGAAAACAGTAAAGTATTACATTAACCCTGAAACAAAATTAATTGGAGTAATTTACTCATCAAATAGGTTCTAAGATTTTAAAATAAACTACCTGTATTTTTGGTACTATATCTTTAACATTTCCCTAATATGCTATCTTTCCTATAACACCAGGTCAGTATATGAAAAATAAATACTATGTGGCACTGAGCTATATCACTGTTTTAAAAAGCCAGCAGGAAAACATCTTCTTCCCCCTCCCCAATTAAATAAAAATGTCTGAAAGTGCCACATTCAAGGGTAAGTCAAAAAGTATTGCTTCTTGGGTTCTAGTTCATACATGCACAGGTTTATTCCAAACAAAATGTATTTAAACATGTCTCTGCAATCAGTGGATGGCTGCATACAAGTTCTCAGTAATGCACTTGTCTTTTTGGTTGCTGTTAAGTACTGTTGAGTTGGTTCTGACTCATAGCAACCCTGTATAGGGTGTCCGAGGAGCAGCTGGTGGGTTCGAACTACTGACCTTGTGGTTAGCAGTGCTAGCCTATAGTACCACAGACTTGTCTTAGTCTCAAAAAAGGTCTAATCTAAACAGTGGCTTCCAAGGGGATCTACTGGGCCAGTAAAATTCAAGGTGAAGAGGTCAGCTCAGAAGGTTATGGCAACTGTTTTTGGGGGGATTCCAATTAGGTCACCTTAATAGATTTTCTTGAAAGACACATGGAGGCTTACTAGAAAGAAGTTTTCAAAAAACTGAAAACTGCATTCCTGAGAAAAAGATCAGGAAGCTTGTGCTGAGGAATTTTTTACCATCACTACAATACATCTGCTCATTCTTGGCGTGTAGCAAGGGCTGTTCTATGAGAATTTTGTTGGGAAACTATCCCATTCACCCTACAGCTTTGATCTTGCCCCTTCAGACTTCTCTTGGTTCCTCAAACTCAAAGACCATTTTAAGGAACACAATCTGAGTTCCTCTGGGATGCCAAAGATAAATATGAAGTACATTGTTATTTTGCAATTAAGCCACATACAGGGAATTTCTATTACTCCACTGTGGTTCATGTCTTCTGGTGTGGCACTGTAGGATTAACTATGGACTGTGAACCACAAGGCCAACAGTTCAAGCCCACCAGCTGCTTCTCAAAAAACCCTACTCAGGGTTGCTATGAGTTAAGAGTCCACTCAACAGCACATAACAACAGGATGCAAAAACTACCATTTAGTTGTGATGTAAACTGAGGTGTGCAGAATTTTATGGGGAGGGTGGAAATATTGCTTTCTTTCAGAAGTGTATAGACCTAGATGGGGAAGATATGTTGATAATAGCTTTACATTTTTATATATTTGTTTATTAAAGGTTTCTATGGTTTTGTAGCAATATTTTTTTAATTACCCTCATATATATAAAACAGTTATGTTAGTGCTTGGGTACTTTTCATAAAGTTTAAGAAAGAATGCAATCCTTAAAATAAGTTTCAATGGATTTCCCTAAGTGCTAGGAAAATCTGAAAAACTTATGTTCTTAGGTACTTGTAAGATGTGATATGAACAAGAGCAAATTTCACCTGTAATTCTGATGCTTCCTGGGTAGATTAGCTGAAAAGCTAAGAGAGTCTAAAGTGAGACTTACATATCTTCTGCAGACATCTTCATGACTCCGACACACAGAGCATGCTGTTTTCCTTCTGCCATTATTGCCTGAAAGCACAGCTAAGAAAATTGTCTCTCAGAATGCCTTTATGTGGAGGGAGGGGAGGTTAAATAATGATCATGTTGCTAGTTAAGCCACTTTGAACCCATCTTGTGACCTCTCTTAGATTGTTAACTCCTTGAGGCCAGGGGCATAACAGAGTCTCTGGGCATGTTTTAAGTGCTCGATAAATGCTAAATGAATGTGTCTAATAATCATTGTTGGTTTACAAGTCAGCTGTTAATACTATTGACTCAATGTTAACAAAATCAGAATAGATTATTCAAAAAAGGAGACAAAAATTTCCTAAACATAAACACTAAAAACTGAAATGCAAAATGCATATCAATTGTCCTACTGTCTTAATCACAGAATGGTAGTTTTATGTAAAGCACACATTTAAACAATTATTCTATTTCCACCTTATCTGTAAGCACCAACGCTAACAATTTCAACCTTTCGAGAGCAAAGAGAATGTTCTTGGTTATCATTTGAAGTTTCTGGAAAGTTAAACATTGCAGTACATATTTTAAAAACTAAAAGCTCAAGGATGATAGGACTTCTCTGTACTATTTTTGCCACTTTCTATACATCTACATTTCAAAATAAAAAGTACTTTTAAAAAGTAAAGGCTATAGGGTACTGGGAAACTTGGGACCTATAAATTTAGCAGCACGGATGCATAAAAGGGTGACCTGTCCTCGCAGAATTTTCCCCATTCGTTTTAATCCATTCACTTGTTCAGTGTTCCACAAATGCATGTTCATATATTATGTGACCAGGATCTAATGACAGACAAGCTGTTCCTAAGACATGAACATATAACTTACACTACCTCTTAGATATAACCACCATACCAAAGGACACGTTCCATTTCCATCAAGTATGAGGGGGCTTCCAAAAGTTCATGGGAAAATTCCATTATCTTTCCATTCCATTTTTCCATGAACTTTTTCTAACTGAGACAAATGGCCACTTGAACCATGACATAAATGGCCTGTCCAGAACCGTTTACAAAAACAATTTAATCCAGAATATTGCTGAAACAGCACCACAGACAATGCTGATAATGCTAAAAAAAAAAAATAGTATTCAGCTATGCAATGAATAGATCTTTTAAGGAATACCTGGGACTTTAATATTTTAAAGTCTCTTTGAGACTTTGAGAATACATATCTGAGGCCCAAAGAACCAACTTAAAAATGAACTAAAAGTTACAGATTGCCAATATTCCCTTATTTACCCATTTCTAACAAAATTATTTTTTTAGGAGCAAGAGATAGCTGGTGATTATTCTTCCCTTTTGAGTTGTTTTATTCCAGGGTATCTGGGAAAGTTGAACATAAAAGTGACAAGCTGATGTCTTAAGAATTGATCCCATGATAATCATATATAGTCTTCCCATTAGTAATCAAAAGTTTGTACTGTATACTTACTCTGATAAAAAAAAATAGTCCCTAACTGGGTTGAAACGCAGTTGGAACTCTTTTCTAACTTTTTCTCATTTAACTTCTAAACAACTCCCTACTCTGGGATACGATTTAGCTTCAAGAAATGAAAAAAAAAAAAAAAAAGTTACTTTCCATAGCTTCAAATGTAAGCAGAAAGACATGAGCAAACAGTAACAGTAACCTTGTCTGCACCCCTCGGGTTGCTAAGAGTCAAAAACCGACTAGCAAGTAGCAACAAACACAGCCTCCAAAAAAGAGTACCCATGTATCTAAAGTTCTCTTGATGGCACTAATACAATGTATATGTTATTTTGCAAAGACAGAGTGAATGGTTTTCCTGGGAAGGATACAACAATTGTATCTACTGCAGCAGGGTAAAGTTTAGCTCCAGGAGAAGTTAATCCTGGACACATGATATTTGCTCCACTGAGTACAAATTTGATGGCTCCTTTATCAACCTGCTGGTGTGGCAGGATAAAAGGATCTAGAAGAAAAGAAATACATTATATAAATTAATAACAACTAAGGATGCAATAGAAAAAGGCAAAGGACAGTATCTTTCCCAAAATTCTAGTACTCTGACAGACGCAAACTAAAACTGAGATACTGTCTTTCACCTATTAAATTGGTAAATTTTCTAAAGAAAAGTAATTACTAGTGCTGATAGGAAAACTGGAAAGCTTATAAATGGACACTACCTTTCTATAGTAAGATTTGGCCTTTAAAAGACTGAAACATTTTGACTGAATTCTACTTCTAGAACTTTATTTTAAGGGGGGAAACAATGTCCATTGCAGCACTGTTTCTAATAAAAAGTGGAATTAACCTAAATGTTAATTAAGTTGAGGTAAATGACTTACAGTATCTATAAAATAGAACTATGTTTTTGGAGAATATTTAATACCATAGGAAATAGTCATAATGGAGAACCCAATTTAAAAATGGGAAAAATATGCATTTGCACACACACACACACACACACACACACACACAAAGGAAATAATCATATGAAAGTATACTGATATAATAACAATGGTTAGCTCTAGATTTTGGGAATGCAGGTAATTATTAATTTATTATATATTTCAGTGTGTGTGTGTGAGTGACTACACATAAATATAAACTAACAAAGGATCCCTTCAGGATTTCAAACAATTACTAGAAAAAAATATTTTAAGCCTCTCAGGGCTGTCGTGAAATAATAATGAGAATAATAGGCAAACTTTCTTCACTTTAATGCCTTATCATTAACCCGCCCACTAGGCACAGAACAAGTTTTTGTTTTCCTACCAAGAACAGAAATTAATTTTAAATTACCCCAAATTAATTTAAACATCTTACTGATAAAAAGGAACCCAAATGAATTGAATGCATTTACTATTCACAAGGAGCTCTGGTAGTGTAGTGGTTACGAATCGGGCTGCTAACCTCAAGGTCAGCAGTTCATAACTACCAGCGGTTCCGCGGGAGAAAGATGAGGCGTTCTGCTCCCGTAAAGATTTATAGCCTCGGAAACCCTGTGCAGGGTCGCTATGAGTTGGAACCGACTCCACGTTACTTAACAACAACAACTATTCACAAGCCATAATTTTTCTAGATCTTTACTCTCATTAATATCACCACTTTATAACAGTAACATTACGTAGTTGTGAACATTTATTGAACAATTATTATATCATAATAATGGCTACATTTATTGCACAGTTACTACATAACTATAATGGCTATCATATATTAAGCACTTACTGTTGAGGCATTGTTTAGGGGCTCTACATGCACTATCTCATTTAATCCTCACAACCCTGGAAGATATATACAATTATCATCTCCATTTTAAAGATAAGGAAACAAGGCTAAAAGAGGTTAAATGACTTGTCAAGGTGACATAAATAGTAAGTAGCAGAGCTAGGAATTGAACCCAGCTGTGCTTAACTCAAAGTTCATTGTTTGTAATTATTATGTTATTCTGCTTCTTTTACAATAATAACTTTTTTATTTCTAAGATGTTGGTCCCTAGCAAAATGTTATAAAACAGAAACATCTTTTCCCCCACAACTTATTATGAAAACGTTCAAAATACAATGTTGGAAGAGTAGTCCAATGTTTATACCTAAACACCATCCAATTAGATTTAACCATTGTTCATTAACATTTTGTTAAATTTATCTCTACTTATACATATACATTTTTTCCTCCACCATTTAAAAGTAAATTCAAACAAAATACTTCATCACACCTAATAATTTAACGATATCATATTATTGCCAAACCATATTCAAATCCCCAACTGCCCGAAAAAAGTCAATAGATTGTCTATCTTAATGTAAAAAAAACTTAATGTCACCAAAACATTTTTATTTAAACCCATCTCATCAGGGTTAATATATTCTCCATCCTAAGTTTTTTTTTTTTTTAACCTGATAAAGTAAATAATTAATCTGCAATTATTCCCTTATAAATATTAAAATGTCTCATGTCTTTTAAGATTTGCCCAACAGCTTTAGGCTCCTGACCTCTGTATCACCAGGTAGTTTTTAAAAATGTATCTTCTCTTTCAATAATGCCAAACTCATCAAGTCACCACCACCACCACCAGAACCCTCCAGTCACTCCCTTCCCTTCTGCTTCTTGGATAGAATGCCAAACTGAAAAGCATTTTTACTTCTTAGCTGAACACTCATGCACTCGGATTGTATCTTCCTTTGGATTTTCTTTTCTAATGTACTCAACCCACAAATGTGAGTACACAGTAAAATTTGGTTTTATAATGCCTGACCATAGCACTCACTTAATGATATGAATGAATGAATGAATGAAGGCTCTCTCCTGACCTTTCTGAACTGCATAAGAGAATTGTAACCAAACTTGAATGTTTTAGATTTACCACAAGATGAAGATTCATTTTGATTTTATAGTCCATATTACTTAGTACTAATAAATAATGAGTTAACTATGAGAGATCACTTTCAACTCCTTTTCTTTCTTCCCACATCGCCAAATGTATTATTTCTTAACAAAACTTACATTTGTGAAGTAATCTTAGGGTTGGATAAAAAGGGCCTTCTCTCTGCCTAAAAAATAGTAACTCTCCATTTACTGTAAGGATTTCTATATGTTCATGGCTGTAAGACAAATGTCACAAAGTAACAAGTTAGATATTTTCTTTCAACAATGAATATGTTAAACCGCCTTTAAAATGTATACTAAATAAGCATACACAGAGATACAACAGCATATACAGAAATACAATGTAAACAATGTAGAATATACAGAGAACAGTAGCTTTTTTTTCTTTTTTAAGCTGTAGGAAAGACCCTGGCCAAAGAAAATACATTGTTTAAATTGTTTTTCATAGCTATCATACCAGTCCAGTAGAGACACAATTTTATTTCACATTGTATTCCACTGTTAATCGTGTTCAATAAAATAAATCTCCACTGGAAAAACTGCAGTAAATTAAAACAAACGGAATAAAATAAAAAACACAACTCAAATATATGAATATTGATCAATCTTAAAATCATTCTGCTTACATATCCACTTCATTAATCTACAAATAGTTAATGTGAAAATAGTTCTGCTTGTGAGTATAATCTACCCATTAAATATTCAGCTACTCAGAGCTTTACATAGAGAAAAATAAAGACTTACCATCGTACAATTTTGACAGGATCTTTCTTAGGCATGATTTGATTAAGCCATGGTTCAATACCTGGAAATTGCTCTATCAACTGGTTCTTAATACCCTTAATAACTGAGGTTTTCAACTGGATGCAGTTGGACACATTTTCCTTTTCATCAAATCTGCCAAGTGATTTTTGCAAGGAGGGAGAAAAAAAAAAAAAAAAAAAAAAGGCATTTCTAAGCAGAAATATCAGAATCGCTAGTCAGTCATCTCCCAGGCATGTACTTGGATTTGGATACCTAAAATAATTATGAAGTACATTTTTAAAATAGCATTTCCCTTTTATTCTGTCCAGCACAAAACCAATGTCTTAATAAAACAGTAAAATAAACTGTCTTGTACACAGTAATTAGCTGGAGAGGGGGTTATAAGGCATATCTCCTATTATAAACTGTAGTCACATACACAAATGCTTTTGCTGGGAAATCTTACTCAATTTTCCTCAGGAAGAAACACAAGACTCCTACCGATGATAAGTGTTGAGATACAGATGCCTAACCTAACGGTAACACAGAAAACTGGTCTCAGCTAGGCTATGTAGTCTAGAGAGATTTGGTTGTTGTTGTTTGTTTGTTTTTTTAAGTGATGATTTCTACGATCCTTATATATGTTTGTTCAAAATTTCATATACAAAACCCACCTTCCTTTGCCCATGTTCCCCCACCTTGCTTTTTGTGTCTACCAAATTTGGATGGCAAACACACAAGATAGGTTCCCAAGAATTTTTTTCTCCCTTATACTGAATGGGGTAATCACGATATTTTAAGACAAGGTTAACCCGGCAGCTAGGCAATAAGCATGACAGGCCGCTTGCTTCCTGTCACCCAGACTCCTTCACTCCCATGACCCAGGAAGTCAAGCCTTCCCCTATTCAGTTCAGAACTAATAAACATATGGCAGTGAGTGCACGGCTCCCTTCTCAGTTAAAGAGGCTATGCAGCTAAAGCACCGTGCAGGATGTGATTGGTAGAACCCTAGAAATGGAGATAGGATTTGGGAAAGGGGGCAAAGAATAAGGAAAAAGGAGTAAGCAGAAATAAAGTGGGAACTGGCGAGAGGAGACCAAAACCCCATTGAGGATTAGGGATGGAAAGCTTAAAGAAGTGTTGCAAATTGCGAGTTAGAGCATAGTACTATAGAAAACCTTAGGGATTCAGGATGGCAGGGGAGGGGGAGAGAGAAAGAGGATTGTAGCTCTCGCCCTCTTCCCCACCCCATTCCCACCGCCTTTGTGAGCAGCCGATGGAGACCACAGCATGTCCTTACTTCTTGAACATGATCCAAGGTGAAGGGGGCGACGATGGGAAAGGGCCCGGATTGGGAAAGAAATTGAATTAAGAATGGTCCGGCAAATACCCTTACACGAGGAGGGGCCGGCACTGACAGTCGGAGCCGTTGTCGCTAGCCGGAAAGTGAGACAGCCCGTCGCGCCTTACGGCTTAGAGAAATTTGACTACTTCCGCTCCTCTTAACTCCACGTCGGCGCTTTTGCTGGTTCTTTTTGGGTTACGTTTACTGTCCTGAGGGAGTAGCTGAAAGGGCGGGACTTGAAAAGGAAGATGTGATAGAGCAATTTCTTCCAGTTGCAGGGAGCTAAGAATGGAAGGGGCGGAGAATCAATCATGGCAGCAGTTATGACAGTTGTACGGATTCCTCACAGGATCAAGAGTTTCCCGTGTTTCGTTGCTACTGACAATTAACCTAAATATTTAATGGGAGTGGGTTTTGTTCATATCTGTGGCAACCAAATGAATTGGTACTTAATGACGAGCATGAACCCAGGCAAACCAAATGGCTTCAGGTTACAGATCAGCTAAATTTGAATTTCAGATAAACATGGAGTAATTGTTTTAGTGTCTAAGTGTGCCCCATGAGCTCCTCGGAAACCCTAAACAGGGTCGCTATGAGGCGGAATCGACTCGATGGCCCTTAACAAGAACAACACGCAATATGAGGGTCATACTTACACTTTTTAAATTTTTTCTTGTTTATCTGAATTCAATTGGGCGCCCTGGATTTTATCTGGCAGCTCGATTCACTGACCATGGTGACGTGGCCTCATAAAATTATCAAATAAAAACAACTAAGTTGCTGACCCCCGTCTTATCCCATATCTATAAGTTGAATTATACATCAAGAAAGGTAATGTCCTTGAAGGAAAGAATTGCCCCTTACGGAACAATACTGAACAGTAAATCTCACTGAAAAGGTAACAGCTAAAGAAAGTTTTACCTGTGTAATTTTAAACAGAAGAGCTGATAGAAAAAAATTAAATTATGTCAATCAAGGATCTTGATCAGCAAAGCAAGCATAGAAAAACTAAAAATGTGAATATATGTTACCCAGGATGTGGGGTGGTTGTGCAGTGATGCATAAAGCAAGCACACCAGTCTCTCCGGTGAGCAAATACTCTATGCATTTAAATTGTCCTACTAACTCACCTTGTTTTGATTCTATGATTATCAGCAATCTTTTGATTGTGATTTGGCTTCCCTTGAAGATCTGCCAGAGAAAGAATTTGCTCATCTCAAATCCACGTGTTTGTCTTTGTAAATGAATAAACTGGCATTCTGGTTTATACAAGTCTCCTGAGCGTCATTAGTGTGGATCTACATTCCCAGCATCAGGCAACCCTGCAGCATTTACAGTACTGAATTAACAACGTGCAAAACGGAAGCATCCTCCCTCCACCATAAAGAATACAAAAAGCAAACTCAAGCCCAGACCCCAAGCTGTTCTTTGTGCAATATTGTCAGACTTCTTCCTAAGTAGTCTTTCTCTCTTGGCTACGCCCACATCACCCTGGGGAGATTATGGACAATGTATACTGTACACATTACAAACAGTTACTATGCAACAACTTGAGATGAGTTTAAAGTAGATAATTTGTATCAGATTTATAGTAACAAAATGTACTGAACGTACAGAGAAGATTATCATGGCCCCTGCTCAAGGATAACAGGCAAATTCGTGAAGCAGTCTGTATTTGGAGGAGTCATAGTGGCGCAGTAGGTTAAATGTTGGGCTGCCAACCACAAGGTTGGTTGTTCAAATTCATCCGCTTCACCTCGAAAGACAGATGAGGCTCTCTGCTTGGGCAGAGATTTATAGCCTCGGAAACACTGTCAGGCAGTTCTACTCAGTCCTAAAGGGTCCTTATGAGTCAGAATCCTCTCGATGGCAGTGGGTTTAGTTTGGGTTTACATTAGCAATTACAATTTAACTTGGATCCTGAAGGTAATAATGCCTGCTGATGCAATGGTTAATGCTCAGCCGCTGACTAAAAAGTAGGCCGTTTGACTGTACCAGCCTCCACGAGGAAGAAAGATGTGGCAGTCAGCTCCAGCAGCTATTAACAGCCTCGGAATCCCTACCTCCACAGTTCTACTCTCATATAAAATCACACTTTCCATCGGAATTCACTGGACTGCAACAGGTTTGCAGATGAATTCCCGAATTTCGTGAGTTTTTTCATTTAGGAACGGAGTAATTAGTATAATATTAAAAGTCATTGCCAAAAATGAATAAATAAAAAACATTACCCAAACTAAATAAAAAGCAAAATTGAGTCCTGGTGTGGTGCCATAGGATAAGCATTGGACTTCAAGGTCGGTTTGAATGGCAAGGTTGGCAGTTCACAAACTCCACCAGCCGCTCCTTGGAAACCCTATACAGGGTCTCTATGAGTCAGAATGATTCGACAGCACTTAACAATAACAGCAAATAATTTTTGTTGTGTTGTTAGGTGCCATCGAGTTGGTACCGACGCATAGCGACCTTATGCACAGCAGAATGAACCACTGCCCGATCCTGGGCCAACCTCACTACTGTTGCCATGCTTGAGTCCATTGATGCTGCCACTTGGCCAATCCATCTCGTTGGGGGTCTTCCTCTTTTTCTCTGACCCTCCACTTTACCAAACATGATATCCTTCTCCAGCGACTGCTCCTTCCTGACAATATGTCCGAAGTATGAGAGATGAATTTTTAATTGTATAAAAATTACACATACTCTGAACGATGACAAACCCCACATGTGTTACATATATATTTTAATCCACTTTCACACACACTCAAAATTCCAGAAACGAAACCTAAATTATGACACATGTCAAATTAGGTCATTAGTATTAAGATATTCAGTACTTTCCTAAGTACCTTCATTGGCAACCCACCTACACAGATACATATCCAGGACTTTTCACTGCAATGTATTTCTGGGTACTGTGTTGTAAATGCTATTATCATAAAATGGATTCTGTGTTTCCAAGGTGATAACTATGCGTTTGTGCCTTACAAACAAGATGTCAAAAAAACTCATACCTCTTCACAATTTAAAATAATGACCTTCATATATTCTTGCAGTAATGCTTATTAAGGACTTTGATGTTTTAGTCACACATGTTCTCTGTCCTATAATTCATGCATAAACGTTCTGTGCAATTTATTATAAAAGGGTCTCCTCAATGCACAGGTAGCACAAATGGCACAGAAACCCCTTTTGACTAAAATAAAGCAACCTAGCTATAATAAGCATTAAACATTTACTTGAACAACTGTGATTACCTTCTTAGAATTCTGAAAGGGTTTTTATGGGATCATCTGGATGTGAGACTCTAACTAAAATGTTGCCCAAAGAAGTATGCATTAAGACCTCCTTTTCTTCTTCACAAACTTCTCTGAGCAATAAGTCTGGCAACAAAACCCTTGAGAGCATCAAGGAAAAGAAAGATTTCATTAAGAAGTAGGCCATAGCTTTGAACACTGGAGGAGCTGCTTTCACTCCCAAAAAATATTGGGCCAGTGCCAGACACCTGCTGGGCCTCACATCTCTCAGAATCCATTAGAGTCTAATTTCCCACAAACACCCTCTCAGCCTTGGAGCTGAGGGCCTGCTACAACCTGGCTTTGTATCTCCCACAGAGGCACCACACACACACACGTGCCACCAATCACTGCAAAGCACAGGTGGGAGAATGTCTTGGCCCTGTTATGGATTGTATTGTGACCACCAAAATATGTGTTGGAATCCTAACCTGTTTGCAATTAGGGTTTTCTTCATTAGGTTCTTTGTAAGACCATGTCAGTGTAGGGAGTGTGCAGTATTCAAAAGAGCAGAGTAGACAGGCATGCACATATTGGGGAAGGCAGGTGCTGTGTGAGGATGACCAAGCAACCAAGGAATGCCTGGAGCTGACAACATGGAAGGGATCATCATGACTGAGAACCTGATTTGGACTTTTAGCCGCCAGTTGTTGTTAAGTGCCTTTGAGTTGATTGTGACTCATAGCAACCCTGTATAGGGTTTCCAAGGAGCAGCTGGTAAGTTTGAACTGTCGACCTTGTGGTTTGCAATCCCATGCTGATCCTACAGTGCTACACCAGGAGTCCTTTAGCCTCCAGAACTGTGCGAAAATAGCTTTCGGTTCTTTAAAATCACCCACATATGGTATTTCTGTTACATCAGCACTAGGTAACTAAGACACCATGCTAGTGTTTGGCTCTTTCCATATGGAGCAGATAAGGAACACCAACAAAACAGCCGCTCCTGCCTCCAGACACAGATATAGTCAAACTGGGCGAGGCCAGCGAGCCTTCTATTTATCAGAAAACTGTCAGAACTTTTTGGCAAACTGGTGATAAGCCACCAAACCCACTAGGTCTCACGCACACGCTTCTTTTCCTAATTTATTTATTGTGTGACTCTGAGATGGTGGTAGTTATGTGCCGTGAATTCGGTTCCGAATCATAGTGAGCCGTACGGAGTTTCCGAGGCTGTAAATCTTTACCGGAGCAGAAAGCCTCATCTTTCTCCTGCGGAACAGCTCGTAGTTTCGAACTGCTGCCCTTGCGGTTCACAGCCCAATTCATAACCACTACGCTACCAGAGCAGCGCTCCATCAACAGCAGTATACATGTAGTTCTGACTCCTAGTCACCCTTTGTATAGGGTTTCCAAGGAGCAGCTGATGAGTTTGAACTGCCAACATTGCTGTTTAAACCGACCTTCCAGTCCAGCCCATTAACCTGTAGAGCCACACCAGTACTCCATATATGATGATGATGTTTTGTTGTTGTTGTTGTTAAGTGCCTTCGAGTCGGTTCCAACCCACAGCAACCCTTCTTAGAGTTTCAGAGGCGTGATGGGTGAGTTCGAACCACCAACGTTGAGGTTCAAACCTACATTGCAGTCCAGCGCATTAATCCACAGCACCACACCAGTATTGACTCACAATCAACACTCTGTCTCTCTTCCCCATTCCCCTCCTCTCTTCTCTCTCACTCTCGTTCTTGATCTGTCGCTCCTTCTCTCTCTCGTGGTGCTGTAGGATTACACACTGGGCCACAAGATTGGTTTGATACGCAGGGTTGGCGGTTCAAACTCACCAGCTGACCTTAGTATTAAAACGACCTTGCTTACTGGATTTAAAGCCTTGGAAACCCTATACACAGGGTCACTATGAGTCGGAACCGACTCCATGGCACTTAACTATATATATTGTTGGAATCCACTCAATGGTACTTGTTGTTATTATGTGCCGTGGAGACGGTTCCGACTCATAGCGACCCTGTACAGGGTTTCCGAGGCTATAAATCTTTACGGGAGCAGAAAGCCTCATCTTTCTCCTGCGGAGCAGCTGGTAGTTTTGAACTGCTGAC
>NW_006409022.1:316290-330025 GCF_000296735.1 Chrysochloris asiatica | reverse complement strand
GGTTCGCAGCCTGATTCGTAACCACTACGCTACCAGTGTGACTCAGACAGGTACTTAAACTCTTTCTGTTGATCTCATTTATAAACTAATGACTACTTCATGAGGTTTTTATGAAATTTAAATAAAAGAATCCATGTCAAACAAATCCGGTTTTGGATTACTCTTTGCCTCACCCCACCCCCACCCCCGATTTCACAATGATTTGAAATCCTAATTTAACACTGTGGTAACTTATTTCTTGATCTCCTCCCATAGCGCTATGTGCGGCTTCTCCTGATCTCCTTTATCTACCTTGCTTCCCAGGTGCTTCTGCTGTGCCTGCTGGCATATAATTCCATGATTACTAAACTCCTCTTATTGTTAAGGAGCTCTGGTAGCGTAGTGCTTGCGAATCGGGCTGCTAACCTTAGGGTCAGCAGTTCGAAACTACCAGCGGTTACGCGGAGAGAAAATAAGGCTTTCTGCACCCGTAAAGATTTACAGCCTCAGAAACCCAAGCAGGGTCGCTATGAGTCGGAACCGACTCCACAGCATATAACCTCCACCACCTCCACCTCTTATTGTTAAGGAACTCTGGTAGCGTAGTGGTTATGAATCTGGCTGCTAACCTCAAGGTCAGCGCAGTGGTCAGCAGTTTGAAACCAGTTGTTCCACGGGAGAAAGATGAAGCTTTCTGCTCCCGTAAATTTACAGCCTCGGAAACCCTGTAAAGGGTCGCTAGGAGTTGGAGCCAACTCCACACATCACCACCACCACCACCACCACCACCACCCTCTTATTGTTAAGGAGCTCTGGTAGCATAGCGGTTACGAGTTGGGCTCCTAACTACCAGCTGCTTCCTGGGAGAAAGATGAGGCTTTTTGCTCCCGTAAAGATTTACAGCCTCAGAAACCCTACACAGGGTCGCTAATTCGTCGGAACCAACTCCATGGCACACCACCACCTCTTACTGTTAAGCGCTGTTGAGTCAGTACTGTTTCATAGAGACCCTGTACAGGATTTCTGAGATGGATTTGAACTGCCAACCTTGTGGTTAGCAGCCCAGTGCTTATTCCACAGTGCCACACCAGGACACCCTCAAACTCATTCCTGAATATACACAGACTCAAGATGTTCCCCTGCAGATGAAGATTCCCTTACACTTAACACACTGCATGTCCTGCAGCCAGGAGGGGAGGTGGGCACCTTCGTTCAGCCTCAGTTCACCCCTCCTTCACTTTCAAGTAAAAAATAAAACAAAAAAATCCTGATCCTTCATCCTCTGAGCTCCATGACATTTGGTTACATCTCGACCCCACCTCTTTGTTGTCCTCTACTCAGCCCGATTTGTAACCACTATGCTACCAGAGCTCCTTACTTTGTAATTGTAGCTGTTAATCTTGACTCTCTGGTTCTAAATGAACGTTGTAAGGTCTTACTTGCGTGCCTTGCCATGACTATTTGGCAGTAAACAAAATGAGTTTATGCATCATAAATCTGAGTATCTCTATTAATTTTCTAAACTCTCTTACCCAACCATGTACCTCTTCTTCAAAGTACTCATCACAGCCATTATTTTACATGAATACTTGAATAATTATCTAGTTACCTGACTAGATTGTAAGTTTCATGTGGCAGGTACCAAGTTTGATTTGCTCCACACTGTGTCAACAATGACTAGGAAATGCTAAGTGTTGAATATCAATTTGATAGAGGAAGGGAAGGGAGAAGGCAGGAAAAATGGAAGAGAAGGGGGAAAGAAGGGAAGGAAGAAGAGAGTAGAATCTCTCAGCATGATTGTTTATTTCTAAAATGTCTCCTCGTGATGTCCAGCAATACGAGACAAACAAATCCTGGTGAAAACACAATGGAATACTATGAAACACTGAAAAATAACAATAAATCAGCCAAACACCTCATAACATGCATGAACTTGGAGGACATAATGCTGAGTGAAACCATTTTTGTTTTTAAGTGTTGTTGAGGTTGTTCTGACTCGTAATGGCCCCCTGCCTCTGCAATAGGGTTTCCGTGGCCTTTACTGGGGATTAATGTGCTGGATCGCAAAGTCAGTTTGAACCGCAAATTTGGCAGTTCAAGCTCACCAGCTGCTCCTCAGAAATCCTATACAGGGCCACTATGGGCTGGAACCAACTCGATGGCATATAACCACAACATCTACTCAGGAGCAGAAAGTCTCATCTTTCTCCCACAGAGCAGCAGGCAGGCTCAAACCTGTGCTTATTGTACGGAGCCACCATGCTCCCTGAGTGAAATCAGTCCATCACAAAAAGGACAAATATTGTATGAGGTCACTATAAAACATCAAGAAAAGATAGTCACACTAATTTAAAAAAAACATTCTTTGATGGTTACCATGAATGGGAGGGAAAGGGAGTAATTCACTCTCTAGAAGGTATACAGGTGTTAACTTGAGTGACAGGAAAAGCAACCTACAACAAGAGGGAGGTTGGCAGAAAAATTATGAGAGTAGGGGAAGACACAGAGAGGAGTGCAAGAGTTAAAGACAACAGAGGTAAATACTGCTATATACACAATCCTGCAATAACAGTCATCTACTGGTAGATACATGGATAAACACATAGGTTGAACAGCTGTGGAAGGGAAAGTAGGTGTCTAGTCACAAATATACAAAGGCTTGAATATTTGTACATGGATATTTGCCTTTGCTGCAAACATATGTTTGTATGGTGGAGCATACAGATGGCAAAAATATGAAAACTACTTAAACATTACCAAACACCTTGAGAGAATCAGTGGCTGGACCTCAGGACCACAGTCTCGAGGACACCATGGTCAACTGGCATAACATAGTCCACAAAGACATCTAACTTTGGTGAGTAGCAACTGAGATCTTAAAAGCTCATGAGCAACCATCTAAGGTTCAGCTATTGGTCTCTTCCTGCATGGAGGAAAGAAGAGTGATGAAAACTGAAGATACTTGGAATAACTTAGTTCAGCGGACTAATGGACAATGTGACCATCAATCAGTCTCCTTGATCCTGAGACTAGAAGAAAGGGATCACATTAGAAGGTCCTGGATGGAGTGGGAGAAAATGTAGAACAAAACTCAAAAAAAATTTTTTTTTTTTTTTTGAATTGTGTGATAGTTTACATGGGAGAACATTAGTTTTACATTCATCCTATCCTATATCGTTTTATTGCCACGGTTACAATCCCCTCCATGCATCATCAACCAAACAAAGGGTATACCCTGCAAGCCTGCCCCCTGGTCATCAGCACACAGCTCCTCTCCCTCTCTGGGTCTAAAGTCCCCAACTGCTCCATCTCTCCACGTCATCATCTCTGGTGTCACTGCTTCTCTGCGTAGGGTCCAGCTCTCTGCTCTTCTCCCTTGATGGTCCCAGAGACCTCTGCTCCTAGATTGCAAAGTTAATCACTCCCCTCCTTGCTACAAAACGGCTACCTTTACATTTCCAACACTCACAATCAGTCTTGATAACAATTATTCACTATTATATCACAAGAGACCTATCTGCATTTCCTTTCATCAGCCCCGCCTAGACAGATTGGATACTACTCAGTGGAGATTCTACCTTCCTCCGCACCCTCTGGATCTAGGTTCCCTCTGGAAAGCTTGTAAGTCAGTCACTTATCATCTTTGGATACTACTCAGTGGAGATTCTACCTTCCTCCGCACCCTCTGGATCTAGGTTCCCTCTTGAAAGCTTGTAAGTCAGTCACTTATCGTCTTTGTAGCCTCCCCCCCACCACCACCACCACCATTTTGGGTAACCTATGTCCAAGTTGCCCATCCCTGTCTACTCTGTGTATGGAGGGGGTGAGAACGATCCTTGCTGTAAAGACTTGTTCCCTCTTTTGAGCTACTGCACACATAGGTGTAGGTTAAGTTCATCAAATTATATCTGATTACTCTTGTTTTCCTCTTCTTTCTTCTTCTAGTTGAGTTCTGATCATCCAGCTATTGAAGCCAGGTCAAGTGGGTATTATCTGCATATGTGGGTGTTGTTGTGCATATGCCCTCTCTTCTTATCAGCTGGATGCTTCACTCTCCATTCTAGTCCTCTGTGGCTATGTCACTGACTCTCGGCCAAAGAGTCCCCTGGTCTTGCCACACTGCTGGCCTACCAGGTCTCCATCCAAAACTCAAAATCTTAAAAGGCCAAACTTACTGATCAGAAACAGACTGGAGAAACCTGAGGCTATGACCTTGGTCATCCTTCAAGTATATACCTGAAGTCACCCTCATAGCTCAATTATCAGTGAAGCAATAGATAGGTATATAGGGGGACAACACTAGTGAGTATGCACACCATAGAATGCTCAACCATTAAAGATCAAAAGTGCAGCATTTACCTTATAATTTATAAGGGTTGGGAAAGTAGGAGAAATGGAAACGGGTACCACAAGGTGGATGTGGGATAAGTGATGTTGCCTTGAGGGGGCTGCAATAATTAAGATGGAATGAAGTGTATGGTTTGTTGGAAGTAAAACTGTTCTGTAAACCTTCTCTCAATTCACACATAAAAAAAGTTTAAAACAACAACAAAAAAGTTCTCCTTGTGTTCCTTGGAGTCTTTGCTTTATATATCTCTAATACATATTGCTATGTAGATAAACGGCCACGACTGTCACCTGTTCTTGGTGGAGTGTATGCTTTTTATCAATATGAAATATCCCTTTGGATCTTTTAATATTTTGGGTTCAGAATTCTATTTTTATCTGACTCAAATATTACTACCTTTTGCTAGCATTTGGACAATTCAAGGTTTTATTGTTACTTTACTCTATTTGCACTATTTGTATATTCCACATATTTCTTTCTTTGATTCATTTTTCATTTTGCTACAGTACATACTTGAGTCATTCAAAGAAGTTCTGTGTCTGAAATGTGTTCTGATTAGGATCAGAAAATTGAAATTCATGGCAATCTCGTATGTTAAAGTAGAACTACCCCCAAAGGATTTTCCCTGGTAGTGTAGTAGATTACTCATTGGGTTGCAAATGTCAAGGCCAGGAGTTTGAATCCACCCTCCACTGTGCAGGAGGAAGTATTTACAGTCTGTTGTTGTTAAGTGCTGATGATTGCATCCAATTCATAGCAACCCTATATAGAGTTTTCAAGAAGTAGTTGGTGGGTCTGAACCACCAACCCTGTGGTTAGAAGTCTAGTGCTTATCTTACTGTGCCACACTAGGACTCTATTTATAGTCTAGGAAACCTCATATAAGGGTCTCTATGAATTAGAAGTACAGCCGGAGTACTTCTTAGAAGTGAGGATAGCAAGACTTTGCCTCTTTTACTTTGGACATGTTGTCCGGAGAGACCAGTGCCAGGAGACAGACATCATGCTTGGTAAAGTAGAAGATCAGTGAAAAGGAGGAAGACCCCGATAAGATGGACTGACACTGTGATGACAACAATGGGCTCCACCAGAACAACAATTGTGTGGATGGCAAAGGACCATGCAGGATGTCACTCTGTTTTGCTTACAGTCACTATTGAGTCAGAACCAACTCAATGGCACCTTGAACAACATGAGTTGGAAACTACTGGATGGCAGTGACTTTGAATCTTACAGAAGCAACTTTCCAGGCTTTTTTTCCATAGTGCCCCTGGGTGAGTTCAAATCATCAACCGTTCAGTCAACAGCCAAGTGCAAACCAGGGACCTAAAGTCCCATTAAACCAAAAGCTAGGCTTAGAAATCTGGAGGGGCACATCAGTGCATCTGAGAGATTCAGGGCCGCAGTTAGTACATAAGGCCTTTAAGACAAATTAGAAAACAGGAACTATTCTCAAAGCAAAACAAAACAGCTCCATTAGGGTGCATTAATTAAATAAAAGCACTTCTTTAAACAGACCATTTAAAACAAACAAACAAACAAACAAAACAGAAAAACCTTGTGTTTCTACACTGACAGTGGAATCCAGGAATTAAGGCCCAAGGCTTGATCATTTTGTGCTGCTATAACAGAATTCTGGGTGTTAGTTCTAGGGAAAGGCGTTCTTCCTCTGTTGGCTCACAAGAAGAATGTCTTTGTCTGCTTTCAGTATCTGTTGGCCAGTGTTCTTGGAGATTTCCACGTGTCTTGGCATAAATCTTCCCCTAGGTCTAGGAGATTCCCAGGAATCTTGGGTCCAAAGGACAGACTCCACTCCTGGCTCTTTTTTCTTGATGGTAGTAGGTCCCTCTGATCTTTGCTTGCTTGTTTGATCCCTTTCATAGCTCAAAAGAGGACGACTCAAGATACTATTTAACCCTGTGTCATTCACATAACCTTGAATCCTGCCTTATTAATATCATAGATGTGAAGATTGGCAACACATTATTACAGCAGATCACAACATGGAATGCAATTACATAATACTGAGATTCACGGCAAAGCTAATTTGAAACATATTTTTGGGGGGAGACACAACTAAATCCATAATATGGAGTATGAGCTAAATTTTATTTCCCCATTTATCCTCCTTTATGGTGTGAACCCTTGTGCTGGGTACATCCTACACAAACATACATAGCAAATGGTACCAGTTATAATACCAAGGGACAGGGTTTCTGCCCTGTGGGGCATCTCCTAATTCCACATAAAGTACTGAGAGGTCAGGGTTAAACTTAGACAGGTCTTGCTAAAGCAGGCCTCCTATGACAGCAGCCTTTGCTTCCCACCATCCATAGCCCTTTCAGAGCTAACCTAGCAGAGTAGCCCAGATACCTTGCTACCAACAACCAGGAAACTCTTGTTTTTAAAGACTAGATCCTGGCTCACTGGGATTTCTAACAGAACTGCCTGTAATATCAAGAGGAGAAGTCTTTAATGAAAATGCCACCAACAGTCCTCAGAGAACACAAACTACCTTAATGCCTCTATCAACCATGCTAGAGTCCTACCTCCCTCTCTTATACACCCACTTGGACCATTAGCACATTCACCAGAAGTACTTTTCAACTTCTGCTGCAAGGAATTCTCTTGGAAATCCTGCAGGGACTTAGAGGTACCTGGGCGCTACAAATGGTTTTCAGTCATCTATACTGATGTTGTTGTTGTTAAGTGCTGTCGAGTCGGTTCCGACCCATAGCGACCCTGTAAAGGGTTTCCAAGGCTGTAAATCTTTACGGGAGCAGAACGCCTCATCTTTCTCCCGCGGAGCAGCTGGTAGTTTCGAACTGCTGGCCTTAAGATTCGCAGCCCGATTCATAACCACTACGCTACCAGATTTGGAAAGGTGGAGGGTCAGAGAAAAAGAGGAAGACCCCCAACGAGATGGATTGGCCAAATGGCAGCATCGATGGACTCAAGTGTGGCAACAGTAGTGAGGTTAGCCCAGGATCGGGCAGTGTTTCCTTCTGCTGTGCACAGGGTTGCTATGGGTCGGTACTGACTCGATGGCACCTAACAACAACATACTGATAGGATATAGGATAAAGCGCTGGACCACAAGGTCAGCAGTTCAAATCCATCAGCTACTCCTCAAAAACCCTGTAGGGTCACTATGAGTCAGAACCAACTCGATAGCACTTAACAACAACAATTAACCTAAAAGTTGATGGTTTGACCCCACCCAGTGGTTACCATGGAAGAAAGGTCTGGAGGTCTACTTCCATAAAAAGTAAAGCTGAGAAATTCCACTCTTTACCACATGGGTTCACCATGAGTCAGAATCAGCTCAACAGCAACAGGTTTAAGACACACGCACACATATACACATGAAGAGCTTCAAAACGTTTGAGGAAAAATTCCATTATCTTTTCATTCTAAATTTCCACGAACATTTTGAAGTCCCCTCTTACGTATCCCACCCAAACCAAAACCACTACTGAAGAGTTGATTCTAATTCATACCAACCCTAAAGGACAGATTGGAACTGCCCCATAAGATTTCTAAGACTAAATCTTTAAGGAAGCAGACAGCCACTTCTTTTTTCCAAGTTGCAACTGGTAAGTTCGAACCTCTGACTTTTCAATTAGCAGCCAAGAACTTTAATCACTATGCCACCAGGACCACTTATATATCCCACAGCCTAAATATATTTCCGAGTGCAGTGGGTTTGGTATATATTGTATTAGGTTACATATGTACCATTCCAAAGCCACTGCTGTCAAGTACTGCTTTATACTACCCAGTATATATATTTTTAAGGAGCTCTGGTATATTAGTGATCATTGTGTTGGGCTGCTAACCTCAAGGTCAGAAGTTTGAAACTACCAGCTGTTCCATGGGAGAAAGATGAAGCTCTCTGTTCCTGTAAAGATTTACAGCCTTGGAAACCCTATACAGGGTCATTATGAATCACAACCGACTCAACGGCACATTACCAACCATATATATTTATACTAGGCTTCTAGTTTATAAATGCATAGGTTTATTCCAAACAAAATTCGCTTAAAGACATCTCTATAATCAGTGGATAGCTGCAGATTAGTTCACTCAGTAAGACACTTGTCTTAGTCTCCTAAGGGTGCCTTCAAAATAAAGGTCCAATCAAAACGAATGAATTAGCTGAACCAGTTCAATTCAAGGCAGAAAGGTCAGCTCAGAAGGTTATGGCAACTGTTCTTTGGGCTTCCAAAGAACATCGTGACAGAGTTTCTCAAAGGACACAGGATCTTCACAGGGGCTTATTAGGAAGAAGCTTTAAGAACATTTGAAAACTACATTGGTGAGAAAAAGGCCAAGAAAGTTGCACCAAGGAATTTTTTTTTTTTCTTAAATGTTTTTATTGTGAATTATGTGATAGTTTACATGGAAGAACATTAGTTTTACTTTCATTCTATCATATATATCGTCTCATTGTCATGGTTACAATCCCCTCCATGCAATCCTTCCCCGTACCCACCAGGTCTTCAGCACACAGTCGCTCTTCCTCTCTGGATCTAAAGTCTCCAGCTGCTCCATCGCTCCATGTCATCATCTCTGGCTCCATTTCAGGCATCACTGCTTCTCTGGGTAGGGTCCCGCTCTCTGCTCTTCTCCCTTGATGGTCCTAGGGACCTCTGCTCCTAGACTGAAAAGTTAATCACTCCCCTCCTTGCTATAAAACATCTACCATTACATTCAAGGAATTTTTTTCATCATGATAATTCACCTGCTCATTCTTTGAGAGCAGCAAGGGTTGTCCTGTGAGAATTTATTTTGGGAAATCTTTCCCCCACACTCACCCATCTATCCTACAGCCCTGATCTTACCTCTTCAGGCTTCTTTTTGTTCACCAAACTCAAAGAACATTTAAAAGGAGAATGATTTGAGTCCCTCATGGATGCCAAAACTGCCATTTTGATTGATGTAAATCAAACAGTGTAGAATTATTTAGGGAAAGGTTAAAGAGATGAAAATACCATCTTCAAAAGTATACACGGGGCCATTAAAAATTCATGGAAAAATGTAATTAAAAGACAATGTAATTTTTCCAGTAACTTCTTAAACCTCCCTCATATATACCTAGATGGAGGATGACATATCAAGAAATAATAGCATCATATTTTGATATTTTTGTTTAACAAAGGATTCTATGATTTTATAGCAAAACTTTCTGATTTATCTTCACATATACAAGAGCTTCAAAAAATTGTTGTAAAAATTCCATTATTTTTGAAGCCTCCTCGTGTGTCTGATCAGTGCTGTCAAGTGAGTTCCAACTCACAGCGACCCTGTACAGGGTTTATGAGGAGTGACTGGTGGGTTTGAACCACCAACCCTGTGGTTACCGTCTAGTGCTTATCCTACACCACCACACCACGAACTCATGTATGTGTGTGTGTGCATGTGTGTGCATATTGAGCCCTGGTGTGGCACTGTGAGATAAGAACTGGATTGCTAACCATAAGGCCAGCACTTTAAACCCACCAGCCACTCTCAGAAACCCTGTATAGGGTTGTTATGACTCAGAAGTAACTGGATGGCATGTAATAACAATGTAGGAGTCCTGGTGTGGCACTGTGGGTTAATGTGCCAAACTGCAAAGCCATTTGAACTGCAAGGTCAGTGGTTCAAGCTCACCAGCTGCTCCTCGGTAAACCTATACAGGGTTACTATGGGTTGGAACCAATTCGACGGCACTTCACAACAACAATGTGTGTGTGTTGTTGTTGTTATGTGCCGTGGAGTCAGTTCCAACTCATAGCGACCCTGTACAGGGTTTCCGAGGCTGTAAATCTTTATGGGAGCAGAAAGCCTCATCTTTCTCCTGGTAGTTTCGAACTGCTGACCTTGTGGTTCGCAGCCCGATTCATAACCACTACGCTACCAGAGTTCCTTATATATGTATGCATGTATATATATATATCTATATATATATATAATAAAGAGAAAGAAAGAGAGCTCTTGTAGGTAGCATAGTGGTTAGTAGTCGGGCTGCTAACCTCAAAGCTACCAGCTAGTCCATGGGAGAAAGATAAGACTTTCTGCTCCTGTAAAGATTTACAGCCTCAGAAACCCTATGCAGGGTCACTATGAGTAGAGCCGACTCCACAGCACACCACCACCACTATATATAGATATAGATATAGATATATTCACTATTGTTATATGCTGTCTAGTTGCTTCCAACTCATGGAGTCCTGGTGTGGTGCTGTAGGTTAAAGCACTGGTTTGCAAAGTTGGTTTTAACCGCGAAGTTAGTGGCTCAAGCTCACCAGCCACTCCTTGGTGAGCTATGGGTTGGAACCGACTTGAAGGCACTTAACAACAACAATATCTATAGAGAGAAAGAGTGAAGGAGAGGGAGAGAGGGAGAATGTTGGTGTGGTGCTGTAGGGTAAGCACTGGACCGTAAGGTCGGTTTGAACCACAAGGTTTGCAGCCCGATTCATAACCACTACGCTACCAGAGCTCCTTGGGACCTACTAGATGGTACTTAATAACAACAACCATCATATATAAATATCAATAAATGAGAGTTCCCTGAATGTTTGTTTTTTCTGTAAGATCAGGAACAAATCAAGGATGTCCACTCTCACACTCTTATTTAACATAGTACTGAAAGTTCTAGTCAGTGCAATAATGTAAGAAGAGAAAAGAAATGGCATACACATTGAAAAGGAAGAAATAAAATTGCCCCTATTTGCAGATGACATGATTGACTATGTGGAAAATCCCAAGCAGTATATATGACTTGCATATGGAAAACTCCAGAACAACTGGTAAAAGAAATCAAAGATCTAACTAAATGAGGAGACATACCATGTATATGGACTGGAAGACTAGAGTGAAAATGTCAGCATTCCCCAAATTGATATGCTGTTAAATGCTCAAGTCCTATCAAAGTTATGGAAAGATTTTTGAGTAGATATACAAAAGATGCTTCTAAAATTCATACGGAAAGGCAAAGGAACTAGAATAGTTAAAACAATTTTGAAAAGGAAGGCTAAAGACAAAAGAATCAGTCTACCTAATTTCAAGGTTTATTATAATAAACTTGATTATTATAAATAATCAAGACTGTGCTATTGGCCAAAAGGTAGACACGTAGGTCAAGAGAACAAATTACAAAACCCAGAAATAGATCCACAGAAATATACTGAATAGACTTTTGACAGAGGTACAAAAGCAATTCAGTGGGGAAATACAGCCTTTTCAACAAATATTGCTGGAGCCATTAAGCATCCTTAGGCCATTGAACCTCCACCTAAACCTAATGCATTCTATATAGAAATGAACTAAAAATGTTTTGAGAATTTAAATGTATAACTATAAAAGTTTCATTCTGCTGTGCATGGGGTCGCTATGAGTCAGTTCGGACTCGATGGCCCCTGACAACAACAACAACATAAACCTTTTAGAAAACAAACTTAGAAAAAAATTTGATAAATTGATGTTTTACTTTCTTAGTGCTTTTGAAACTGAAATGCCACAAGTGGGTGGCTTGAAAGGACAAAACTTTATTTTCTCACAATTTAGGAGGCTAGAATTCTGAGTTCAGAGCTGTGGCTCTAGGAGAAAGCTCCAGGAAAAGATACTTGTGTAAATTTTTGTAATCCTGGCATTCCTGGGATTCTTGTCTACCTCCACAAGGTACCCATCCAGTTGTTCTGGAGTTTTCCCCCATTTGTATTGGCTTGCTTTGGGGTCTAATCTGCTCTTTTAGGTCTCAAAAGTGCTAAGACTAGCCCCACACTGATATGGCTTCATTAAGATAACAAAGAAACCCTATTTCCAAATGGGATTACATTTGCAACTCTAAAGGTTAAGGTTTTATAGGGAAGACTGGAGGACAGTCAGCCTCTTTTGTCTCCTTTCCACAGCTGAAAGGAGACCTTGGGCCCAGAGTATTTCTCTGATAAGGAGGCTGGGAATTAAGGCTCTCTCTCCCAGTTCCTTCTCCTTATCAGAGAAGCCTGCCTCCCTTTCGGGACACACAGTAACTTTCTCTGTTTCTTGCTCATGCACAGGAAGGATCTGTTCAGAGCAATGCTCTGCACTGGCAGTGAGGAGCAAATCGCTGACCATGAAAGATGGGTGTCCACAACTGAAGCTGATCTCACTCTGTCTCTTCTTCTGTAAGTAAAGCGGTATCCTATGTACTGGTAGAGCAAGTGGTTTCTGTCTTCTGTTAGCAATCTAGAACCCAGATTCCAGCACATTTGGGGAGAAGGGGAGGGACACAATTGAATCCACAACAAGTGAACTTCATCAAAAATATTTCCTTTTCAATTTCTCTGTAAGAGGCTGAAAAGATTAGGAGAAAATATTTACAAACCACATCTCTCACAAAGAACAATTAAGCAACAAAAGGAAACAGTCCTATTAAGATAATTGGCAGTGGACATGAAGAAACTTTTTAAGGAAATGGACATGTAGAGGGCAAATAAACACCTGAAAAGATGCTCAACATCATTGTTGGTGGTATTAAGTGTCTTATAGTCATTCCAGTTGTTCCGACTCTTAGCGACCGTGTATAGGGTTTCCGAGGAGTGGCTGAGGGGTTTGAACCACCACCTTGTGGTTAAAACTGACCTTGAAGTCCAGCGGTAATTCTTCAGCACCACACCAGGACTCCTCAACATAATTAGTCATTATTGTTGCTGTTACGTGCTGTCTAAATCGGTTGTGACTCATAGCCACACTGTATAGGGTTTCCAAGGAGCAACTGGTGAATTTGAACCACTGAACTTGTCATTAGGAAAAGTCACATTCAAACCACAAGGAATTAGCACTATATATCTATCAGAATGGCTAAAGAAAGAAAAATAGTGACAATTCCAAATGCTGCTAGGATGTCGGGAAACTGCAATGTAAAATGGCATTACTCTGAAGAAGAGTATAACTCTTTTTTAAAAACGAAACAAGCAGACCATTATTGTAAAAGCTTAAGAAAAGGGTATATAGGGAAATACTGAGACAGGTTTGCATGGGCTAAATGGGACAGATGTAAAAAGTGATGCATGCTCAACCCTGGAACAGGGCTCTGATTCAGGGATGTAGGCATAGTCTAAGATGCTTGACTCTCTTATGAATATTGGTTTCCCTTAAGGAGCTCTGGTAGCGTAGTGGTTACTAATCGGGCTGCGAACCTTAAGGTCAGCGGTTCGAAACTACCAGCCGCTCCATGGGAGACAGATGAGGCTTTCTACTCCCGTAAATATTTACACCCTCGGAAACCCTGTACAGGGTCGCTATGGGTCGGAACCGACTCGACGGCACTTAACAACAACTATTGTAAAATAGACATTTGAGGGGGATAGAAAGGAAAGTCGGGAAACATGATTACACAAAGCTTGTAAGCCCGTCTTCAGCCTATAACTGATTGGAATA
>NW_006409022.1:247667-316073 GCF_000296735.1 Chrysochloris asiatica | reverse complement strand
AGAGTATAGGACCTTAGGTGGAATCCTGAGTTCCATCCAGAACCTTCTGAGGTGGGACATTCCCACTAGAAAGGACAAACAGACCAGCCTGGAACAGCTAGGGCAACAGAAGACACATCTTCAAAGAAAGATCAGCAGGAACTCCTCCCCACCCCCTGGGGAAAAAAAAAAAAAAAGGCAGTATGATTGGCTACTACAAGAATAAGAAAGTTGTTCACCTGGAAGCCTTCAAGGCAAGCAATCAAGACAAACTCTAAGTAAGACAAATTCAATTTAAAAAAAAAAAAACACAAAAAACGAAACAAGCAAATTACCATGTATTAGTGGTCTTCCTGTTGATTCTGACTTATAGTGATCCCATGTGTGTCAGAACTGCTCCATATGGCTTTCAGAGCTGTGACCTTTTGAAAGCAGATTGCCAGGTTTGCTTTCTGAGGTACTTCTGGGTGGGTTCGAACCACCAATCTGTTGGCTATTGTTCAGTAGTTAACTGTTTGCACCATCACTCTCCTGGGTGCTTATCCCAAATAAATGAAAACATGCTCACACAAAATCTGTATTTGAACGTTCAAAGCAACATTCAACATATTTAGTTTTGAAATAGCCTGAAACTGGAATCTCCTTCAACATGTAGTTAAACTAACTGTACATGTATCTCATGGAAAACTTAGCTATAGAAACGTGCAAACTATTGATACACACAATCTCTTGTATGAATCTACAAAGAGTTATGCTGAGTGAAAAAGTTAATCTCCAACGGTTACATACAGCATGGTTTCACTTATAGAACATTTTTTTAATGATAAAATTATGTATAGAAAGAACCGAGTACTGGTTGTTAGAAGTTAAAGATGACAGAGTCAGAAGGGGAGGGAGCATATTTATAAAACAGCAATTTGAGGGATCCTTGATGTGATGGAACTGTTCTATATTTTGGCTGTATCAATATCCTGGTTGTGATATTGTACTAGTGTATGATAGTTTTGCTAGATGTTGCTGTTGTGAGAAACTGGTTAAAGGGTACAGAAAATCTGTATTTTTTTTTTCTTACAATTACATGACTTTACAATTCTGTCAAATTTTAAAAGTTGATTAAATTTTAAGAAGCAAATAAAAGTTAAAAGTTGCAAGTCAATTCAAGTCCAACCATAAAACTCCATTTAAACTTGGGTCATAAATTATAATGAAAATTGAATCTACCTCTTTACATATGAATCCAGGACATCTATTATCTTATAAATTGCTAGGTGTTTTTATAATTTAGCTACTAAGATATTTTCAAAAAGATGGCTATTATCTTAATTCATTTTTATGATGTTATTGATCATTATTATGATTTTTTAGTGTTATCTTCTTATGCAGGACCAAAAATATTTTTAAATTGCATTTGCTTCCTATATGAGAATTCAATTTAACTTTTGATGAAAACATCCTGTTATTCTGAGGGAAAAAATGATCCATAAGACATTTCATAATGTAAATTCATCAGACAAAAATCAGTGCCAACCCACCTGAAAGCACACTTCATGGCAAATATTGTAAACTGACAATTTAAGAGATCAGATGATAAGTTTTTTTTTTTTTTGAGAAATGGTTTTTGTTTTGTCCAGACTTGATTAGAAAGGCTCCTTCCTATAGGATCACCATGAGTAAGGAGCAACAGATTTGATTTTGGGTTTTCAGGTGTCTGAACACTACTGTTTGTTCAAAATGGATTTCAGTATGCTATTTTTGTGTTTCGTTCTGCTGTGCATAAGGTCGCTATGAGTTGGTACCGACTTGATGACACCTAACAACAACAACAATTATTGTTCAAACACATGGTTGTAAAAGATGACGAAGGAGAGACTTGAGGGAAGCACATGTTTGTCGTCATCTCATGGGCTGGATTGTTGTTGTGAAGAGCCGTGGAGTCAGTTCTGACCCATAGCAACCCCGTGTAGGGTTTCTGAGGAGCAGCTGGCGAGCTTGAACCGCCAACCTTGCAGTTCAAACGGCAGGTTTGCAGTCTGGCGCATTAACCCACAACGCCATACCAGTAGGTCTGGATAGCGTGGGGGGCAGTTACTGGGCTAGTTTTGGCACCGAACCACCTTGGTTGGCTAAACTGTCAACATTCCATAAGTTGTATTATTAAAGATCGGATAACCCATATTTTGGGGAAAGTATCAATATCATATCATTTTGAGATTTTGCTTTTGTTTTTGACTCAAATCAGGTCCTTGTTGGTGCGTGGATTTGCCCTAAAGGGATTGGTCGGCATCATTGTCAATTATCTTGAAAACCGTTACAGACACAGGAAGTTGAGCTTCGGTGGGCAGGACTTAGCTTGAAGATTGAGTCAAGGTTGCTCGCTCATTATAGAACATATTCCGAGTCCTCGGGTTTTGGGAGATGGGACTCTAGAGGACCATTACCAACAAGCATATCCAGTTGGTCCTCCTGTGACGGTGAGTTGAGTGGTCTCTTTAAGATTGTGAAAGGGGGGACCCTACGTAGGAACCTACGTAGATAGACCCTTTCTTTACCCTAGAGACGCCAAACAAAGGCACATTTTGAGGTAATTTTAAGTTATACTTTATGTCTTACTTCCTTTTGTTACTCCCAAACGTTGAACATAGAGATATGATGAAAGTTACAATCAAACAGCCATTACTCAGATGAGATGTAGAGAACTTTGAGAAAAGGCTGCTATAGCCCGGGGGTGGAGGTGGAGGTGGCGGGCGGGGTAGTTAAGTATCACCGGAGGGCCTGCAGCCACACCAACAGAGATAAGATGGTATTATAGGCTGATGTAGAGCCCCAAAGAAAACGTTAGAGACCTGGGTCTCATCACCGGAGGGATCAAAAACAAACACTGCCCTCCGAGTCCATTTTGACTCATAGCCACCCTAAGGGACAGAGTCAAACTGCCCCCTAGGCCTTCTGAGGCCAGAAAACTTTATCCGCAGGGTGGCTGGTGGGTTGTAAGCTCCCGGCATTTCCGGTTAGTGACTGCCGCTCAACACCCCCCCACTTCTTTGTCTGCTGCTTGTGCTTTGGAAACTGCGAGGGGGCGCTTTACAGGAAGCGGGATTTTTGGTATTGCCCCCAGGGGGACTCTCATGCCAATGTAAGTAACTTGGGGACTCAGCCCAAAATAGCCGACTAACAGTTTAAGGTCTGCTAACCTCAAGGTCAGCAGTTCGAAACTACCAGCGGTTCCGCGGGAGAAAGATGAGGCTTTCTGCTCCCATAAAGATTTGCAGTCTCGGAAACCCTGTACAGGGTCGCTATGAGTTGGAACCGACTCCATGGTACTTAACAACAGCAACAACAACTGATCAAACATGTTTTCTTCCCCAAATTAGATATAAATGAAAATAGAAGAAGAAATTTAAAAAGAAAAACTTAGAGCCCTAACTACAAGGGATAGCTGGGAAAGGAGCGACTGTTGTTATTAAATGCTATTGAGTCCGTTCTGACACATATCAGCTCTGCATACGGTTTCCAAGGAACAGCTGATGGGTTTAAACTGCTGACCTTAAGGTTCAAACCGACCTTGTGGTCCAGTGTTTATCTAGCAGCACCACACCAGGACACCAAAGTAGTGACTTGTTGTTAAGTGTCTGTGCCAACCCATAGCGACCTTGTATAGGGTTTCCAAGGAGCAAGTGGTGAGCTTGAACCACTGACATTGCAGTTCAAATGACTTTGCAGTCTGATGCATTAGCCCACTGCGCCACACCAGGACTCCAAAGTAGTGACCAGTAGCCCAGATTTTCTTGAAGATATGAAACAAATAGGATACAATTGGTGAAGAAACTTGAGTTAATGAATCCATAACACCATGCACATACCGTAGATGACTATTGGAAAAGTAAATTTTCTGGGTGTTTTTTTTAATACAGCCCCCCAAAGACAGACAATGTCCTGGTCATCTGATTCATCGCAGGGGAGTGATGGTGGTGAGTCACTCCCAAATGACAACGATGGTGAGTAACTGAAGTAGTGAAATTTAGACTTAATCGAAATAATTGTTAGTATCTATGACACTCACTGGAGGAAGTTTTTAAGACGTTATCCCTACAAAGATGAAAAAAAACGAAACAATAAAAAATTAATAGCCAGGTAGAAATCAGTTTCTCTAGAGAGACTTGGTGTCACAAATTGGTAGTCAAGAGGATACTTCTTGTTTTTGCTTTGTTGTTTTAAAATGAGGATGGATTCATGCAAATTTTCTGTCCAGAACTTTACAGTTTAATATTATTTAGTGTTTCTAAGATTGTGGGAAATCAACCATCATTTTGAAGGTGGGAATGTATATTGGTACATCATTTCTGAAGTATACCTTCCTCTTCACACAGTTCTACTTCAAATATATCTTTAGAAATACTTTTACATGTGCACAAAGATTTTTGAAGCATGTGTGTAGTAGCTAAGAAACCCCCGAAATAACCTACGTGTAAGTAGCAAAAAAACTGAAATAACCAGATGGCAAAAGTAAATCAAGTGTGGTGTTAGCTTTACCATGTGCTACATATTGTCATGGCTAGATCTGCAAGTATTAGGTGAAGAAAGTAAATTGTAGAACAATACATACAGTATGATGCAATTTATGTTTAAAAAATATCATTGGTTTCTATTTATATGTATACATATTATGTATATGTAACATATAAAAATCCATTTCCATTGTGTCAATTCCTACTCATGGTGACCATGTAGTGGTGGTGGTTGTCAAGTTGGTTCTGACTCATAGCGACCCTGTATAGGGTTTCCGAGGATGTAAATCTTAACAGGAGCAGAAAGTCTCCTCTTTCTCCTACAGAGTGACTGGTAGATTCAAACTGCTGACCTTGCAGTTAGCAGCCCAGTTCGTAACCCACCATACTACCAGGTCTCCTTATGGTAACCCGGTAGGATAGTTTTAACTGCCCCATAGGTTTCCAAGGCTGTAGCTTTATGGGAACAAACTGCCACCCACAAACTTTTTGAAGCACCCTCCTAGAATCATATTTGGTCTTTTCTAAATCATATTATTCTCTCCCTTGCTTAAAGCCCTTTAGTGGTTGGTGTTGCACTGTGGGTTAATACACTGGACTGCAACGTTGGTTTGAACCACAAGGTCAGTGGTTCAAGCTCACCAGCTGCTCCTCAGAAACCCTATACAGAGTTGGAACCAACTCAATAGCACTTAACAACAACAAAGTGACCTGCTAGATAAAATTTAAACTCTTGAGCATGGCACATGATCTGAACTCTCCCTGCCTTTTTGTCTTATCTCCAATCATTCCCCTCAGAGGCCTACTGTACTCAGTCACACAGCTTAGTCATATTTGCATTTGCTTGAATGGGTCAAGATCTTTCTCATACCTACCAAGTTACTGGGAGGTTTCCAGATCTCAGCATCCAGATACTACAAACGAAGTTCAGATTTCCTGTAATATGCAAATTATAATTCTATACCCCCATCTTGGGGACCAGGGAAAATCCATTCTTCTAAGAAATCAGAGTGCTTTTGTCCTATTCCAGAGCAGTTTCTGGGAATCCTCAAGATAGGCTTAAACCAAAATCAGTACTAGTTGTAACTGGCCATCTCTGCCAGCTCTTCTTTCTCCAAACTGCCCTGATCTAGAGTTTTCCATCTTTAAACTTTACAAAATGTTTTGTTATGTAATATTTAATACATACAAAAGAGTATGTGTGGCATGTAATTTATGGAACATAATAAATTTCCACAAACCTCTATTATCCAGTTTAAGAACTAAAATATTTTTCATTTTTGAAGCTACCTCTTTGCCTTCCCTAAACTTTCTCCCTCTGTTTCCCCAGAGTAATCCTTTATTCTGAATTTTGTGTTTATTATTTCCCTTCTGTGTGGCACTGTGGGTTAATGCACCAGACTGCAAATCCATTTGAACTGCAGGGATGGCGGTTCAAGCTCACCAGCTGCTCCTCGGAAACCCTACACAGGGTCGCCGTGGGTCGGGATCAACTCGAAGGCACTTAACAACAACAATATATATCTTAGTGGAGTCCTGGTGTGGCGCTATGGGTTAATGTGCCAGACTGCAAAGCCGTTTGAACTGCAAGGTCAGTGGTTCAAGCTCACCTGCTGCTCCTTGGAAACCCTATGTAGGGTCGCTATGGGTTGGAATCGACTTGACAGCACTTAACAACAACAAGAGCATATATCTTAATAGTTTTAACACATTATATATTCTTGTTTTCCTGTTTTTTGAACTTTACAAAAAAAAGTTTAAATAAAAATTTATTTAGCTATTCTCTAATGAAAGAATATTCTTTTGACATTATTTGTAGTCTGTAGACTAGGAACAGAAAATCCCTTGTTGTTGTTAAGTATGGTCAGGTTGGTTCCAACTCATAGTGACCCTGTATAGGGTTTCCAAGAAGTAGCTGGTGAGTTTGAACCACCAACCTTGCAGTCCAGCATATTAGCGCACTTCCTTTGCCTGGCTAATTCCCACTTACCCTCCAGGTTTCTATTGAATTACTTTTCTGTGAAAGTTATTCTTAGCTTCCTACCCTCATCCTTTCCTCCACCCCACCCCACAAGGCTGGGCCTGGTGTCCTTCATTCTCATTGCAGTCTCTATCACCCTGCCCAGTACTTGTCGGACTCACCCACTAGACCAATTGAGAACTTTAAGGGCAAGGGTTGTTTGTCTTTGTACTCAGTGAGTGAATCATAATGGGTCCTCAGGCAAGGTTTCTTTCGTATTTTCCTGGATTTGACCAGGAAGCTTTTCATGGTTTTTACTTCCAGTGAAGATAAGTCACTGGCTAAGGGTCCAGCCTGGCAATGAACTGATTCTCTAGAACCAAATTACCATTGTCTCCTTGAACGTGCATTGATTGCTACTGTGTTCTACCTGCTTCATGATTGCTTGAATGACATCTAAGCTTGGTCTCCTTTTGGCCTGCAATCGGACTTGTCTCAGTAAAGGAGTTAGGTTTGGTTTTGATTATTCCTTATTTTTTCTTCTGGTGAATGTGGCTCTGACTGTCTCTTGCTAAACTGCCTAATACTTGAGGCTCTTTTATGGCAGACATGTCGTCTATTTGTAGTATGGTATTTGTAGCTAGAGAATTGGGTTTAAGTTTAGTGTGCTGTTGAGTTTTCACAGTTCATTTTAACCTCCTTCTCCAAATCTGTTTCTCATTTGTAAATGGGGATGGCCCTTAACCTACCTCATAGTGGAATTATAAGGAAAAAAATAAGATTATTTGTGAAAGTACTCTGAAAAACTGTAAAATCAACTGCAAATGAAAGTTTGTACCTTGTATTAGTTCTGTATTCCTTTATGACATCTACCACCATACATTGCCCATAGTAGTTGCTCAATATTTTTTTGTTGTGTGACCAAAATAATAATAATTGGTAGGAAGAAAAGGACACTTAATAGAACAGAAAAAATAGATGATTCAGCAATAAAAACATCCCTGTGGGGACAATAATTCATAAATTGGACCTTTATGGATAGTTTCAAACCAACACTCCCATTGTCTGCTCTTTGCTTATAATTTTTGTTTTTTAATTTTCACATGATTTTGGCACCTGGGATACACTGTCAACACTTCCTAGATCTTAAATATGCCATTTTCACAAAGCAGTATTGGCTCAGGGCATTACTGTGAGGTCAGCAAATTATACTCACATTTTTCTTCTCTTTGGTAAATTTACCTCCTCCCCTCCCTCCCATCATCTCCTTTTGCAGTGCCTTGTCTAGTGGTTTACCCACAAGCAAGTAAAACTTTTTTATTGTCCTGGTGTAGTATTGTAGGATAAGCACTTGGCTGCGAGGTCAGTTTTGGAACCACCAGGTCGGTGGTACAAACTCACTGGTTGCTTCTGGGAAACCCTATATAGAACCCACTTGATGGCACTTAACAACAACCCTCCTCCACTCCTCCACTTCCCAAGAGGCATTGGAAAGAAGTCCTCTCTCTGGCTAGTTTACGTTTAAAAAAAGATTCCTCTGGAATGAGGCAATATTTATCCAAAGGAGTGGATAAATGTGAAATTTCAGGCATTAAAGGGCATAGAAGGACTATCAGCCCAGTGCAAATCAGAATACCCGCCGTCTCTCAACTTGGTTGTATGTAGAACCAGGAGAGCTGCTTAAAAAATTATAACAGACTTTCCTCACAGAGATTCTGATTTAATTGGACTAGGTTGGGACCTGGCAAATTTGTTTATCTAAAACAAACCAAAAAACTCAGATGATTCTAATGTTTTTTCAGAACTGTGAACCACTGATTTGAACCAAAGCTGCCCCGTTGTTGAGAAAAGAAAAGCCGAATAAACATAGAAGATCGAACAGTGAGGCGGGTTAGGGTGGGCCAATAGTGAGAGTCACTGATAAAGTGAACCAAACTCACTGCCTTCCAGTCAATTCAGGCTCATAAAAGAATGTTAAAAATAGTCCCAACCAAACTAATTCCATCAAGTCAATTCTGACTCATAGCAAAACTTATCCAACAGGGTAAAACTGCCCCTTTAGGATTTCCAAGGCTGTAATTAACATTTTCCAGCTGGGGCAGACTTGGATCTTGAGATTAACAGCTGAGCGCTTAACCACTGCACCATAAGGCTCCTTAAAAATAGTCCCAGTAACTCAATAATTACTCCTGGTGTGGCAATGTAGGATCAGCACTGGGGTATGAACCACAAGATCCGCAATTCAGACCCACTAAGCTGTTCCTGGAAAACCCCATACAAGGTTTATGCCAGCACTAAAGGAGCCCTGGCATAAAGGTCTGCAGTTTGAATGTACCCTCTCTGCTTTGCGGGGGTGGGTGGTGGTGGGGAGATGATGTGAATTACAGCCTTGAAAACCCTATGAGGCAGTTCTACTCTATCCTATAGGTCCACTGTGGTCTGGATGGATTCAACAGCAGTGGGTTCTTGTTTGCTTCAATGCCAGCACCAAAGGAGGAAGTAATCTGTGACTGATCCTGGCCCCCACTCCCCAGCCTTCCACCTCAGAGAACAACTTGCCCCTGACTTCTAGTCCTTAAATCTGTCTTCCAGATGATTCACAGCTATGACACTAGGACACAATTTCTGAGCTAAGGGGTTGTTGTTGTGTTGTTGTTAAGTGCCGTCGAGTCGTTTCCGACCCATAGCGACCCTGTACAGGGTTTCCGAGCTGTAAATCTTTACGGGAGCAGAACGCCTCATCTTTCTCTCGCGGAACAGCTGGTAGTTTCGAACTGCTGGCCTTAAGGTTCGCAGCCCGATTCGTAACCACTACGCTACCAGAGCTCCTTAAGTAAAGTACTCAAATGGTTGATGTACCCGAGTAAATAAGTCTTCAGTTTGAAATACTTTTCCATAGAAATAAATGATTTTTTAAATTTATTTACATATTCCGTAACACCTTAGGTTCCTCATTAGTATCAACTTCTGTGCATCTATAAATGAACTTCAGGATAGGAAATGATGATGAATTCACATCATGTAGTTGGATCATCTTTCCTTGAACTTTTTGTCTCCTGCATCATCCATAGCAGCCTGTTGCTCATGATGGCATAACAAAGGCCTTATTATGATATCATCTTTATTTCACTATGTCAGCACTGCCTGGTTTGACTGCTTCAAGGACATTCCTTCAGCAAAGTGGATAGAGAAAATTAATGTCTTGATACATTCTCAAACTGCTTGTTTCAGAAACATCTATGGTGTTCTCCTGAGCAAGCACTCTCTTCTTGTTAAGGAAAATCCTATCCATTGGATAATAAGGGCTCCAGGAATGTTTATCAACTAGAAGTCCCTGCTCTGAGATGTTTGGAGAGGACCTAAAACCAGGCCTTGGGGGCATCCTTATGATCTGAAAAGGAAAACAGGTCACGGTCTGCCTTTTTTTTAAAGGGAGATAGGGAGATTCCTACAGAAATAGGAGAATGGGCATTAGAAAAATTAGCTCTTTTTGTTTCTATTTTTTTCTTTATACACTTTTATAAATTTACTAATTCCTTGGTTCAAATAAGGCCAATAATAATTATATCTCACCTGACATTGTTGTAAAGTTTAATTAATGTTTCTAAGGTATGAACTCACAAGATGAAACTCACAAGATGAAAGATTGTATATGTGATTGTGTATATGGAATATATGTTAAGTACCCAATCTAGTTTAGTCTGACAATGGCTGTCATTGTAAAGTGCCCTATATTACATGGCTTGATTATTGTGGCTGTAGTGAGTTCAACCTTGAAAAATGTATTTTAATTCTGGTTAAAAAACATTTGTATGTATAATCTACAAGTGTATAGGATCTATGTTTATCTGTTTAAGCAAGCCTCAATGAACTGATTCTTGATGTTACAGACATCTTTTTAAATTGGTCCAAGAAGAAACAAAGTTCTTGTCCTCATATGAAGGGGCTTCAAAAAGTGGAAAACAGGATTAAAAGATAATGGATTTTTCCACAAACTTTTTGAAGCCTCTTTGTTTAGTAATAACTAAGTTGGTTGTAACCAAGTTTGTGACACAAAATGTAATGGAAGCATTATTAAAATTGTGTCCATATTAAGATAAAGTAAATATGTGAAGATACAAAGTGAAGTTGTAAAAGGATTATTGTTAATAAATTAAAAAACAACAAAAACAAGAAACTCAAGCAGTAGGTTAGATTACTGGGTCATTAAAAGTACACTAGAATTTAAGAACCAAGGATCTGTACATTTTTTAGAATTAAGATATAACTGGGAAGATTGAAGGGCTTAGATAACCTTGTCAAATTGGAAGTTACTAGAATGTAGTTGAGTATTAAACAAGAGTCAGCTATCCTTTGTTGTTGTCCTGTGCCGTCGAGTTGGTTCCGACCCATAGCGACCCTGTACAGGATTACCGAGGCTGTAAATCTTTATGGGAGCAGAAAGCCTCATCTTTCTCCCGCGGAGCAGCTGGTAGTTTCCAACTGCTGACCTTAAGGTTCGCAGCCCAATTCATAACCACTACACTACCAGAGCTCCTTTGTTGTTGTTGGTTTTAAGTGCCATCAGGTCAGTTCTGACCCATAGTGACCCTGTACAGGGTTTCCGAGGGTGTAAATCTTTACGGGAGTAGAAAGCCTCATCTTTCTCCCACGGAGTGGCTGTGGGTTGGTACAAAAGTTAGTTTGGCAAAAACTATTTTTATCTTTATATCCATTCTCTTTTAGTTATACTAACATTTGTATTTTTTAAAATAGCTAGCACTTCCATACATCCTTCTAAGGAATGTAATTACATGAATTAGAATAACCTTGTTAAATCCTTTGTTATAAAGCCATGGTATTTTACTTTCAATCAATGAGTATATTATAGCTTACAGGGTAGACTCTAAAATTCTTGATTGGTGTTATCAGGCACTCCTGAGCCTTATCTTCCTTACTCCCAACCACACACCCTCCTCTTCAGCATCCCTGCACATTCCATTTTCCTATGAACAGGCCAGGCCCTTTCATAACTCCCTGTTTTACCCATGTTGTTTCCATAACCAGGAAAGCCTTTCACCCTCTTTTCTTTTTGGTAACTCCCACTTAGAGACCTAGAGTGGTAAATGTAATCCTCTGAAACACTTTCAGACTTATGCAGATGTCCCCCAATTTTTTTTTTGTCTTACTGTTTGTTTCCACAGTATTTTTTTAATACATTATAATATTGTTAAAGAAATTTGTTGTGAAACTGTCTTCCCCCACTGGCTTCTCAAGGGCTGGGACCTGGCATAATGTCTTTCTGGATATGTTTAAGTGATCCTGCAGTTAAGAGTTATCAACAGGTCGGCAAATTTAGTTTTATTTGACACTGTCTTCTTTCCCCCTGTGAATGCCTTAAGTAAAAAAACTGCCAATGAGAAATGCATTGTAGCTAATTTTACAAAATTTATTTTTTCCCATTCTTATAAGTAAATAAATTTAAAATTTGGCTCATTCATTGAGCACATTGGTAGAAATCATTGACTTTAGCCAAAATTCTCCTTTAAAATAAAATGCACGAGTTGAAATTTGGTGAAAGAAAGAACTGGGTCCTTAGCTTTGTCTATAAATTACTGGGTTTAAGGACTGACAGGAGGGTTAGGAGGTGGTCCTGGAATTGTGCTGGAGAGGGGTTAGTTACCTTCCTGTTTCTTGGCCTAATATGACTTAACTCTGGCCAGCCATCTTAGAAAATGCTCCTTGTGTGAAGGTAAAATAATTTTGCAGTTACATTACTGAGAAAGGTCAAAACGCAACCTCTATAATCAGTAGTCTGTCAGTGGTATCCTTGACATAAACAATTTCTAGCTCCACCAAATCAAAACTCCTTTTCTTCCTATCTAAGCTTTTTCTTTTCCTATTTTGCCATTGTGACATGCATATGCATAATGGTATTATACTTTCCTCTATTTCGGGCTACTCCCCTTGCCTTGCTACCTCTCCTTATTCCTTTATCTCTTTCAAAGTTTCCATTATCCTGTTCACTTACTCTTTACTCCCCATCTCTCCTCTTCCTCCTCCTCTTTTTTCCCAGATAGTTCACCCCGCCCCTCACCGTCACCACCTTCCCTCCCCAGCAGGCTCCTTCCCGCTCCTTCTCCCGCCACCCACCCGCTCCCCACCCTCCCCGCATTCTGAAAGCTCCAATCAGGAACTCTGAAGGTGTCTTGCAGGCCCGCCCCCTCCTCCCTTTCCCCTTCTCACTCCCCCCTCCCTCCTGCCCCCCCACTCAAGTCTGCGGACCTGGGGGCTTCGGGATCTGGGCGCTATGAAAAGTGTCTGCCCAGTCACTTCCGGTAAGGGCGCTGCGGCGCGAAGCTTCCCGCGGGACCGTTAAGGAGGGGGTGGGAATTCCTAGGGGCCTGGGAGGGGGGGCGAGGAGAGTGCTGCAGGGAAGGGGAGAGGAGGAATGAACGAAAGAGCTGGGAACCTTGTGCTCTTTAGCTGCCCCTTTCCCACCGTCTCAGTGCTATCCTGCTCCCCCGCCCCCCACTCCAGGAGCAAGACGCCGCCCCTCCCACGATGCCGCGTGACCGGAAGTGTCGCCATCTTTAGCCTCTTGTGCTATTGACAATAACAAGCCCGGGTTCTGTCCCCCTCCCCCCAACCACATCTCTCCCCTCCCAGAGAGAGGGAGAAAAGGAGGAGGAGCTGCAGCCAGAGAGACTCACTGAGTTGCTCCAGCAGAAGGGGGGAGGGGGGGAGAGACTGGAAAGCAGGGGAGGGGGACGTCAGGGCCATTTACCTGTCTCCCTCCTCATTCGCTGTCCCCCCCTCATTCTGCTCACTCCTGGTGTCAGCCTATCCGCCTTCCCAAACCCTCCCATTCCCCTGGTGTAGCTCCCCCCTTCACTTTCCTTCTTGTCCTCTGTGTTTCTCCTCTCTTTCTTCCCTTCCCCCTCTAGCATTGCCACCTTCTCCCCTACACGCACGCAGGCATATAAACGTAGGTTTTTGATGCTCCTCTGCCTGTTGACCCCGCTATTTTCATGTTTCCAACAGGTTTTTCTTCCCTCAATCCCTCAGCTGCTGCTGCTGCTCAGGAGGTCAGATCTGCCACTGATGGTAATAGCAGCACCACTCCGCCCACCTCTGCCAAGAAGAGAAAGTTAAACAGCAGTAGCAGCAGCAGCAGTAACAGTAGTAACGAGAGAGAAGACTTTGATTCCACCTCTTCCTCCTCTTCCACTCCTCCTTTTCAAGCCAGGGATTCCGCTTCCCCCTCAACCTCATCCTTCCCCTGCCTGGGGGGTTCAGTGGCTGCTTCAAGCCTCGGTGTACCGATAGAGAAGAAGCTGCGTTTTGAAGACACCCTGGAGTTTGTAACATTTGATGCGAAGATGGCTGAGGAATCCTCCTCCTCCTCCTCCTCCTCCTCTTCACCAACTGCTGCAACATCTCAGCAGCAACAACTAAAACATAAGAGTATATTAATCTCTTCTGTGGCTTCGGTGCATCATGCAAACGGCCTAGCCAAATCTTCCACCACCGTCTCTAGCTTTGCTACCAGCAAGCCTGGCTCTGCTAAGAAGTTAGTGATCAAGAACTTTAAAGGTAACCAAGGCCAAAAGCCGTAATCGCCTACTAAGGATTTGACACTTGAGCAGTCACGTGCTCTATTTTTGTTTAATATATTAAAACAGTACCAAGGTGGCCTAATGTTTTATGCATAATCAATGAGGTGGAGGGAGGTCCTTTTTATGGTGGAGGGTTCATCTGCCTGGGCGGTTAGTATCCTTGTGCAGAAGCCTACACTGGGTGTTTCTGTGCAGGATTGGGAGCTGTTTCTCAATCCATTGTATTTAATTTGCTATTGCTTAAAACATCAACAGTCAGTATGATTGATCTGGATTTTACAGGTGAGAAACTTGACTTCTAAAGTGATTTTTAAATTTCAGGTGTGTAGTGAGCCTTGCCGCTGCTGGGATTTTGATTTTGATTTCAGTAGGCCACATTCCCCAATTCCTAGAAATGCAGGTAGCAGTGGTGAACCTTTCATGCTCAAACCAGATTTATAATGTTAAATACTTGGTTCTTGAAACTCAATATGGAAGCGATATTTGGAGGAAAAGGATTTACAATCTCTATTTCTTTCCAAAGATAGGATTTGGAAGTAAAAAATACTGTATACAGAGAAGTAGTAACTCTATATACCGCTAGTCTGAAGATAGAAACAATTACTACATTTATTTTTTTCATCATTAAAATAAGTTCTAAACACCTGCAGTGTTTAGGAAATTTTATTCATGTGTTTCAGATACATGATCTTATATTCACATCAATGCATAATTAGGTATTATGAATGCATTGATGTGAATATAAAATCGGCAAATTTTAAAGTATAACAACTGAATTTTTATTGGTTAGATGTGTTCCTATTACTTTTTCCACACTTTTTAACAACTTGCAGGTAAGGTGTGCCACAATGTCTGTACAATGGGAAGAAGTAAATGAATGAACTTAATGCTTACCAGATAAGTGGCTGTGGCTACATACTGGTTCTCTTTGTGTTTTCAACATTGCTAAAAAATTAAGAATGTACTTTTAATTTTCAGCAAGCATTTATAGTGTTGCCTATTTTTAATCTTTTTCTCTTTTATATTACTTTTCTGCCATCCCAGGCTCTCAACACTTGCTGACTTAGCAGAGTGTTCTGGGGTGAATATGGATTGTAACTGGCTAATGTGTTTTTCACTTAAAAATATATGAATTTAATAGCCAGGATTTTTTGGTTTTTAAGAAATGAGCTATGATCCTAATTACATTTGCAAACTGATTTCAGAGATTTTGTTGCCTTCCCCCCACCCCCCAAAAAAAACCATTAAAAAGTCATTTGGATTTTTAAAATGTTTAAAAAATCACTCACGGTTTGTCAATGAAATTTAAAGGCTGGATATTAAGATGTTCTTTTCCATTTCTGAAACTGCTACATAGGTTTTGGAGTCATTTGAATGTTTTCATTTTTTAACATTTCGCTGCTTATAGTTTAAATTAAAAACTATTACAATGTTTCTTTCCACTTCTGCTTATAAATAGTTTAAATTAAAACTGGAGTTACAATGTTTCTTTCCATTTCTGTAGAAGCTGCATACCTATGGGGGTCATCAGCTCTAGACTAGAATCCCAGCTCTGCCAGTGATTAGCTATGGTGACCTTGGGCAAGCCTTTAGAAATGAGTCTTTGAGCCTCAGTTTCTTCAATTTTACAATGAGATAATAATACTTTCCTCAGGGTGTTATTGGGAAGAGTAAGAGGTTTATAAAGTACCTCTTATAGTAGACACTTAGCATTTTAGATTTCAAGTACAAAATTCATGCCGACTTAGATTTCAATAGAATAAGATCAGGATTATTATTTTTATGTGCCATTTAAATTTTTTTATGTTTTGAAGCAATACAATCAATAGGAAAAAACCTCACCATCAATTTTAATAGTCAAAATGACTTAAAATGGTATTATAGAACTTTAGAGTTTAGTTTTTATAGTAAGCTTAACTTTAGTGGTTAGTTTAGAACTTAGGTTTAATAAAGTTATAAAGATCACAGTTTTCCTGGAAAAAAATAGTGTTTTTATGGATACTTCAGTTAATAGAGCCTGTATATTATTCTGATATCAACCTTTTATGTATTATATAGATAAACCTAAATTACCAGAAAACTACACAGATGAAACATGGCAGAAACTAAAAGAAGCAGTTGAAGCTATCCAGAATAGTACTTCAATTAAGTACAATTTAGAAGAACTCTATCAGGTATGTATTAATGTGATAACCATATTTAATTGGTATGACTTCAGGTGGGATATAGATGGAGTTTACTTTCTGAAACAGGCGTATAAGTAGGCTTACTTCCCTTCTAACAATTACTCAACTAATTTCTTCACTTAAATTTATAATCAGATCACACATTCTTAATGTAAACTGTAAGGGAATTGGAGTCCTAGGGTGGTGCTGTGGGTTAATGTGCTGGACTGTAAGTTCGATTTGAACTGCAAGATCATTGGTTCGGGCTCACTAGTTGCTCCTCAGAAACCCTATAATAGGGTGGTTAGGGTTGGAACCAACTCAACGGTACTTTACAACAACTTAAGGGTAATTACATGGGTATAAATTGGGCTTATCTTGGTCTTTTCTGATTTGGGTTTATAGTTAGGAGTTGTTATTGTTATGTGCTGTGGAGTCGGTTCCGATTCATAGCGACCCTGTACAGGATTTAGAGGCTATAAATCTTAACGGGAGCAGAAAGCCTCATCTTTCTCCCATGGGACAGCTGGTAGTTTCGAACTGCTGACCTTGTGGTTCGCAGCCTGATTCGTAACCACTACGCTACCAGAGCTAGGAGTACTTTGGTGTAATAGAGTTTTTACCTATAATGGTATCCTTTAGCATAGCTTCCCAAGATTTCTAGTGACATGTCATTGTATTGTGCCATTTCTTGCTTAGTGATATGATGTATAGGAACCTTACTTATTGCTATAGTCAATTCCAACTCATAGTAACTCTGTATAACAAGGGTGGGGAATGTTTGGCCTGTGGTCTTATGTATAGGCCCACGAAATCATTTGGTCTGGCCCTGCCAAGACAACCGAAGTTCCAACCATCATGTTGTTGTTAAGTGTTGTCAAGTCAGTTCCCACTCATAGTATATAGGGTTTCCAAGGAGCAGCTGGTGAAGAACTGCTGACCTTGTGGTTCACAGTCCAGTGCTGATTCTACAGCGCCACACCAGCAGTCCAGCCATCATATTAAGGGTGAGTTAATTCAATGTTGGACTAAATATAGCAGGCTAATTTTATAAGTTGTTAATTTTGTATGGCCCCCAATGATGTTATAAATTGGGGGAGTGGGGAGGTTCCCACCCCAGCTACATAGGATTCCAATAGCTGCACATCATCTCTGGAGCAAGCTGACTATCTTGTGGAGTGGCTGGTGAGTCTAAACTGCTGACCTTGCAGTTAGCAGTCTAGTGCTTATTCTATAGCGCCACCAGTGCTTCTATACGTATTGGAAAGTCTCAAAAATGCAGATATTCACTTCTCCATTCAACAGCCTCTCTACTAGTAGCTTTGTGACATTTTTTGTTCTTTGTGTTTATCTTGTCTCCTAGGCTACAAGATACACCTTACCCCAGAAATGAGCCCAGCAACTTGGTCTGAGGCTCAAATTAGTTTATTTGCTTAACAAATGAGTCTTGTAGTATTTAATTTAAATATGATATCAAAGGTAATTACTGATTTAGATTTCTTGCTACCAAGATATTTTGCCTTTACTGTGTTTTAACACAACGAGTGGAAAAAGTTACTTTGCATTATAGCGTCAGCAATTTCATATTACAAAAAAAATACTTCAGGGTCTGTATTGGTGAGTGCCTTTTCAGAAATTATGTTGGATCCATTTAGCATTGTTTATAGTTCTCATTGTAGAGGTCCTTGGGTGGCACAAATATCTAATAACCGAAGTACTAGCAGAAAAGTTAGCAGGCAGGCCTATCAATCAGGATCAGAGTCTTGAAAACATCATGGAGCTGTTCTGTTTATTTATCTCATAGGATTGCTTATAACAATCAAAAAATGTTTGTAAGAAAGCACCTTGAAATACTATAATATATGGCTCTAAAAGGATACCACTAAACTTTCATAAGCCATGGTGTGGACTTTTCTCTTGTAATAGGTCAGTTGAGATCACTAATTTTGTTGCTATGGAAATTACGTGAGTTGATGTTCGCAAAGAAACTCAGAATAATATACAATGTTGTTAAGTGCCGTCGAGTTGGTTCCGACCCATAGCGACCCTGAACAGGGTTTCTGAGGCTGTAAATCTTTACAGGAGCAGAAAGCCTCATCTTTCTCCCGCGGAGCAGCTGGTAGTTTCGAACTGCTGACCTTGCGGTTTGCAGCCCAATTTGTAACCATTACGCTACTGCATAGTAGTAAACCAAAAACCAAACCAAATACACTGCCATTCAACTGCTCCTAACTCATAGTGACCCTGTATAGGGTTTCTGAGGCTGTAAATCTTTATGGGAGCTGCTGGTGGGTTTGAACTGCTGAACAGTGCTTATCCTACAGCACCACCAGGCTCCATAATACATTGTAGTAATGCTGTGTAATATCAATAAGTATAATAAGGTTATGTAAGTAGTTCAGTACTATTGAAGATATGCCCCATCTCATTTGGCTCTGTTGATTGATTACATATGTGGCTCCTGAGTTACACAACAATAAAGATAGTAGAATTATAGTTGGAAAGGCCTTGAGAGAACATGTGCTCAATATTTCTGTATAGTGTGTATGTGACAGCCTTTAAATCAGGCTCATCTTCCCATTTTTCATCTAAGCATTACAGAAGCTCTTTGTGAGAAGTAGACAGTGCTGGTGTCTTTATCCCCACTATTAATAAGGACACTTGAGTCTCAGAAACATTAAAGAACCAAGGTCATACATAAGGGGTCTTCAAAAAGTTTGTGGATTATTTTTTCCACAAACTTTTTGAAGATCCCTTGTCAGAGGTGGTGGTGGTTGTGGTTGTGGTCTTAAAGTGCTGAGTCAGTTCCGTCTCATAACGACCCTGTATAGGGTTTCTGAGGAGCAGCTGATGAGTTTGAACCACCAACTGTGCAATCCAGAACATTAATCCACAGTGCCACACCAGAAGTATTCAAACTGAAATCTCTCATCCTAGTTTCCACTGTCATGTGGCCTCACTAATATGTCACCATACTTTTACTAACACTGTGTTGTGTGCCTTTAAGTCAGTTCTGACTCATAGCCACCCTATGTAGGGTTTCTGAGAGCGACTGATGGGTTTGAACTGTTGACCTTGAGGTTGCCAGTCCAGTGCTTTTCCAACAGTGCCACCCTAGGGACCTCCTAGCATTGTATGTAGGTTCAATATTTAAAGCAAATAGTTGCACTTTAGGAAAAAGACACTTTATCCTCAAAGCAGGTAATTTTTCATTATTGTGTCTATATGGGCATGCTGTTGTACAGCATATTTAATTCAGTGTGTTACTTTAAATATTTTGTATTTGTGATAGATGGTGATTGTAGTTGTTAATGAACTCTGTATTCTATACCCTAAATATTTTTTTCCAGAACTACTGATTGGAAAATATTTTCCCTGATACATTGTTAAATTTTTTAAGTTTGAAGAGCTGATACCTTAGTATATTTTGTGTTTTCTTGTGCTTTAGCGGTATCACCTGCTGTTGTTTCATTGCCTTTCTCGACCCTAAAATCATGAGTGTTGCACAAAGGGACTTGGAAAAGTTTATGGGAAAATCCCATTATCTTTCAATTCCATTTGTCCACTAACTTTTTAAAGCCCCCTCGTATTTTTTCCAGCGTGGGTGCTTTTCATAGTACCTTACTGTTTCAGTTATAATAAATTTGAAAGAATTTGTTTCGAGCTCTTTATTGTTTTTGACCATAAATAAATGCTCCCGTGGTTTGTTTCTGAAGGATTATTTTGAGAAGTTCAAGTTTTTTAAAAAGTGGATAAAAGGTTAAAGAAAGTAAAATTGTTTCATATCATTTAGATTTCAGGTGTGTTTTTTATTTTGACTCATGAAAATGTATTTCAAAAGTATTCTCCTAAAATGGAAAAATATAGATGTGCATAGATAGAAGACAAAACGAAAGTTCTCCAAACTCCTCATCCCTCCCCACCATCCTGAAGTTAACACTTATTTGGCATATGTCTCTCTAGACCTTTTTGTCTGCATGAAAAACCATTTTGCATTAAAGCTGAAGTGTAGAAGTCCTAGTGTGGACAGCATGTATTGCCTACTATGATTTTAATTTCTAGGAAAGAACATGCTCTTCTGAGTGCATTTGCAATAGTAGACAATGTCTTTTTTTTTTTTATTTTTTTAAGTATGATTTCCATTTCATTTTCTTGCAGGTTGGTTTTTTTGTCCCCAGCCTTTAAGGACTCATCATTACATGGGCTTTGGTGGAAGGGCAGCACCTGCAAGTTTAAATTAGGGCGGGGATTCTGTCTTGGGCTTCATGAGAAGGGTTCCTGACCACCTTGCTGTGAGTGGCACAGCTCACACAATAATGCAGTTTCATGTATAGGTTGGGTGTCTTAGGAAATGTTCCTGATGCCTTTGGCTTGTATTGTTTCCAACTGAGAACTCAGTGGCCTTGTCTTTGGACTGCCTGTGACCATGACCCTTTTGGCACAATCATATCTCTTTTCAAGTAATTTTATATTAGAATTGTACCATAGTTTAAAAAAAATACTTAGGCTTAGGTTCTAGAAGGTTTATGTTGCTTGGGTTTGTTTCTTTTTGATTGATTAAATGCCGACTTTATTTTTTTACCACTTGCCTTAGATTTAGGGTTTCTGTGGCTCCCCAGGTGATTCTTACGTACACCTTATGTGACTTAAGAATCACCTGGGGGTCTTATTAAAATGTAAATTCTGATTTAGTATATTTGGGGTGGAAAGGCAAATTCTCAGCCAAGGATTGAATGAACTGGTTCTAAGCCCTGCTTAGATTAGAGTTCTAAAACTTGGTTTCCAGATTTGTAAACTGATGAGATCACCACTAGCTATACTGCAGGATTGTTTGGAAGTATTACAGAAAAGTACTTAGATAAGAGTGCCTGCTATGTATCAGTGTCATAAATAATATTTGTCTTTAAAAAATAATTCTTTCATTTTAAAATTGCATTTTCTTTTAGAGCTCTGAAAGGAGCTGTGGTGGTGCTGGAGTAATCATAAGGTCAGCAGTTTATACCCCTCAGCCACTCTGAGGGAGAACGTTGAGACTTTCTGTTGCTATAAAGATTTACAGCCTTGGAAACCCTATGAGTCGGAACTAACTTGATGGCATTGGGTTTGGTTTGCTTTGGAGGATACAACTCTAAGCCACATGTGTTTTTGAATTCTAAATTTGCACTAGGCCAGAATAGCTGGCTGATAAACAGGTTACATTCCAAATATGCTTCAGTAGATCCCATTAGCTACATTAAAAAAAAACAAAAAACAAAAAACAGAGTGGCGGAACTGTCTAGGAACTGCATCATCTCTCCACATGTTCAAGAATGTGTATTGTTTTCACATGTGGTATCTTAAAATGTGAAATTTGGTTTTGGTGTGAGAATTTTTTTTTAAGTTATACTTGAAACTGTGAGATTATTTTTCTTGTAAGACATTGTACCAGTGGTTTTGTTTGTTTTTTTTAATTTAAGATTTTTATTATGCATTGAGTAAAAGTTTACAGGGCACATCATCAGTTTCACATTCAAGCATTCATATAACTTGTTTCATTACATTGATTATAATCCCCTCCATATACCATGAGTTAAAAGTATTTCTCTCTATCCACTTGTACCAGTGTTTTAAATCAAATTTTTTTTTTTTTTTTTTATAAATGCGTAGGACAGCACTTAACAACAATATTATCTTTGAAGGCAATCCTAGCCCATCAATTCAGATGAAAATATTTTATCTTTATTAGTAACTGGAACTATTGTTTAGTTAGCTCTTTGTGAAAGAAATCTTAAGTTATGAACCTTTCTGTTATTCATTTGTAGAGGTCGATAACCACACGACTGGAAGGAAAAACATCCACCTTGTTGCAACTCATTGTTGTTGTTGTGTTGTGAAGTGCCATCGAGTCGGTTCCGACCCATAGCGACCCTGTACAGGGTTTCCAAGGGTGTAAATCTTTACGGGAGTAGAAAGCCTCATCTTTCTCCCGCGGAGCGGCTGGTAGTTTCGAACTGCTGACCTTAAGGTTCGCAGCCCGATTCGTAACCACTACGCTACCAGAGCTCCTTGTTGCAACTCATAGTGACTCTTTATAGCAGGGGTGGAGAGGGAAACCTTTTATCTGCCAAAATTTATAACATCATTCGTGAGCCATACAAAATTAACAACTTAAAAATTAGCCTGCTACCCACCCTAATGTGATGGTGCTTTGGGTTAATGTGCCAGACTGCAAAGCCATTTGAACTGCAAGATTGGCGGTTCAAGCTCACCAGCTGCTCCTTGGAAACCCTACACAAGGTCACTATGGGTTGTAATCGACTCGACGGCACTTCACACTAACAATGTGATGGCTGGAGTCCTGGTGTGGCGCTGTGGGTTAATGTGCCAGACTGCAAAGCCGTTTGAACTGCAAGGTCGGTGGTTCAAGCTCACGAACTGCTCCTTGGAAACCCTATACAGGGGCGCTGTGGGTCTGAATCGACTCGATGGCATTTACAACAATGTGATGGCTGGAACTGTGGTTGCCTTGGCAGGGCCAAACATTACCCACTCCTGCTGTATAGGGTTTCCGAGGCTGTAAATATTAACATGACCAGAAAACCTCATCTCTCTCTCCTGCAGAAAAACTGGTAAGCTTGAACTACCAACATTGAGGTTAGCAGTCCAGTGCTTATCCTACAGTGCCGCTTAAGTATAGGTTAGTATCCATTGTAAAATTTGGTTGCTTAGGTAGTGTTTTAAAATGAGCTTAGTCTGTTACATATTATGCAGGGCTCCTGTCTTAGTTATCTAGGACTGTTATAACAATGCTGTTGTTGTTATGTACTGTGGAGTCGGTTCCGACTCATAGCGACCCTGTACAGGGTTTCTGAGGCTGTAAATCTTTACGGGAGCAGAAAGCCTCATCTTTCTCCCGCCGAACAGCTGGTAGGTTCGAACTACTGACCCTGAGGTTAGCAGCCCGATTCGTAACCACTAAATTCGAAAAACAAATTTATTCTCTCACAGTTTAGGAGGCTTAAGTTCAATTCAGGGTGCCAGCTGTAGGAGAATGGAAGACTTTCTCTGTCAGATCTAGGGGAAGGTCCTAGTCTCCTTTCAACATTTGTGGGCCTCCCTTTCAACATTTGTGGGCCTCGTGTCCCATGGAGATCTTCACGTGTCTTGGAGTCAATCTTCCTCTGGTTTTAGGAAGTTCTCAGCATAGGAACTTAAGGTCCAAAGGATGTGCTCTGCTCCCAGATATTCTCTCTTGGTAGTTCTGAGGTGTCCCACCTTTGTTCACGTCTCTCTCCTTTTGTCTCTTGTAAGATAAAAGGTAAGGCAGGCCCCACTCTAGGGAAAGCTGCCCTTCCATTTGATCAGGGGTGTGACCTGAGTAAGGGTGTTGCATCCCACCCTAATCCTTTTATAATTGATTGGGTGATTATATCATTACATTACTGACATATTACATCATTACATAATTGCCAAACCACTGGGAATCATGGTCCAGCCAAATTGACACATTTTGGGAGGACACAGTTCAATTCACAGTTCCTTTTACTGAATTGTTAAAAGTGTCTATTTTTTTAAATAAAAATTGTACAACTATTAATTTTTAGTCCTTGATAATTTTTCACACTTTTGAAGATTTATACTAAATATAAAACCAAGTGATTTAGATTTAATTTGGTTTCCTTTCTTTCACAGATTGTCAATTTTCAGTATCCTACTTTAAATATTTTTGCTATTGAGTGCTGTCAAGCCAGTTCGACTCACAGTGACCTTATATGGGTTTTTTTGGGGCTGTATATCTTTGCAGGAGCAGAAAGCCTCATCTTTCTACTGCAGAGCAAAAACCATTAGAAGCAGTATTTCATCTGTGCCTGCAGGGCCTATGGACCCCATCACGCCCCCTCTCAGGGAAGAAGTGGTGCTGAGGGGCCCTCCTATTTAGTGTACACCTCTTACAGGTGTAGATAATTTTACTAGCTAGAAAGAGATAATTTAGACTTCACTACTGTGTGGTGTGCTTCCCTTTCTTTAAACATACAACTTGTAAAATAAAATGCAACCTATTAGGCTGATTACCTCAGGGTTCGTTATCTTTCTTACTGTCTGTTGTTGCTAAGTCAGAAATATTTCTAGATTCCCCTTCTCCATATTTCATTCTCTGTCTTATGCACTCTTTATATTTTTTATTCTTCTCATTTTCTCGTCTAGTCTTGCCCAAAATGCAATAGTGTTCTTTTTTGCTGTTTCTGGACTCTTTGATTCCCAAATCAAATACCATGAACTATAATCTGCATTTCATTTGCTATGTGTTTATATTTTCTTTGGAGTGTGTTCCCCCCCCCCCCCAGACACATATGTTTTGGATGGGAAGATCTAGGATTTGGAGAAATAGAGGTAAAAACTTGCTAGAATGGGTTGCTAACCGCAAGGTTGGCAAGTTCAAACCAACAAGCTGCTCTAAGGGGGAAAGATGAAGCTATCTGCTACTGTAAAGATTTGTGGTCTCAGAAACCCTAAGGAGCAGTTCTGTTCTGTCCTGTAGGGTAGCTATATGTTGAATTGATAATGGAAGTGGTGGGTACTTTCAGAAAAGAATTAAAGCAGCACATTTACCAGTAATGATTAAAGAGCTTAAATAAAAAAGATAATTTTATTTCAAGATGTGTACAACTATGTAGAATCTCTTTAATTAGTTTGTGAGACAAAGTTATTTTAGTCATAATTATACTAGATCAAGAAGTTCTGGTGTGGTGCTGTGAGATAATGCACTGGACTGAAAGGTCAATTTGAACTGCAAGATCAGCAGTTCAAATTCACCAGCTGCTCCTCAGAAACCCTATGCAGAATCGCTGTGAGTTGGAACCAACCGACTTGACAGCACCTAACAATAACAACATACTAGATCAAACGTCTAGCATTTTTCAAAGTGTCGTATTTCATCAAATATAAAATAATTTACACATTTTTAAAAGTGTAAATTTTAAATCTTATTTCAAAGGTATAAGATTTAGAATAAAACAGAACTGACCCCAAACTCTTAAGTATTGATTTTGTACTTTTTCATTCATGTTTCTTTCTCTTTTTCCTTTGAACATGTTTAGTTCACGTGACTTTTGTTGTAAATTAATTTTTCTTTTATTGTGAATTGTGTGATGCTTTACAGAGCAAATTAGTTTTCCCATCCAACAATTCATACACATTCTGTTTCGTGTAATTGATTGCAGTCCCCAGAATGTAACCTCATTTATTCTGCTTCCTCTCTGTGTTTCCTGTTTTTATGCTTCCCCCCAACCTAACCCCTCTGCCTTCTGAACTCTGTCCTTGGGTAACTGCTACCCTCTTGATTTCAAATGGTTGATTATTATAAGGCGTGCTTATATTATAGTGTTATTGTTCACCTTACAGACTTGTCTATAGTTTGGCTGAAAATTAACCCATGGGGGTGAGTTCAATTCCAGGCCTAAAGGGTGTTTAAAGGTCATAGTCTCGGGAGTTCTACCAGTGTATCTCCAACTCATAGTGACCCTGCACGGGGTTTCCGAGGTTGTAAATCTTTACAGGAGCAGAAAGCCTCATCTTTCTCCTGTGGAACGGCTGATAGTTTCGAACTGCTGACCTTGAGGTTAACAGCCCGATTTGTAACTACTACGCTACCAGAGCTCCATCCTACTAGTAAGCGTAGTATTTTTCATGATTCCACATTCTTCCTCTCTATCCAGATCCTTTTAATGTGATATATCCTTTTCAGAGTGGGTGGTAGTGATATCAGGGAACTATCTAGTTCTTCTGGTCTCAGTAATAGAAGTGTTGAGGTTTGTGTTTTTCTTGATTCTTTACTTTTCTTCATTCTTCTTTGCTCTGGATTGTTGTTAAGTGCCAATAAGTTGATTCCGACTCATAGTGACCCTGTATTGGGTTTCCAAGGAGCAATTGGTGTTTATGAACTACCAATCTTGTGCTTAGCACCACACCAGGTTACTGTAGATGGGGAATGGCAAATAGTTGCAAGCTAGATGGCCACTCAGCTTTTTAAAGGAGTACTGGTGTGTTGCTGTAGAATAAGCTCTGGACTGCATAGTCGGTCGTTTGAACCTCAAGGTCAGTGGTTCAAACTTATCAGTCACTCCATGGAAATCCTATACAAGGTCTCAGTGAGTTGGAACTGACTTGAAGGCACATAACAAACAACATTTTAAAACCCAGTCACTACTCATCTACAAAGTAGGATTTAGAACATTTCTTTTTGTGGACTTTGTTAATGCCAATTAACCTTGTCTTGATAGAAGACCATGGTCCCAATCTTCCAGACACAGCGACTCACATTCTCTAAGTGTTTGATTATGGTCGAGAATTTTGTTCATGTTTCTATCTTAGTCCTGATGTGGCACTATAGGGTAAACACTGGACCTCCGTTTAAATTCTTAGTACTCATATATTCACCTGGTTCAAAGCTCAGAAAGCATTATTAAAGAATGTGTAGTGAAAAATGAAGTCTAACTCCTACCTTATTCTATAAGTCCCCTTGCCTCCACAGCTCCTTTCCTCTCAACAGTGATATTAGTTATTGAGTATCTTTCCAGAGATGTTTTATGTGTGCAAGAGCAACTGCAACTGTATGAGTATTAATTTTCTCCCGTTTTGACATAAGTATCATGCACTGTTCTCTTTGCCCCATGGTGTGTGCCACATCCTGCCATTTGGCGAGTTGATGAGGTTTGGAGTATGGTGACTTTGCAGGTCTGGGTGACTGTTGACTCCAGCCCTAGTGATACCCAGTGCTTTGCTCTGCTGTGACCCCTGGGGCCATTTGGTGCCAACCCCTCTGACAGTATCTAGGTCTGCATCTGTATCCCCTTTGTGACATCACTGCATTTTTATAAAATTTCACTACAACCAATAGAACTTGGAATACCCCCTTAGAATCTGTGCTAATGGATTTTTTTCCTTCAGTTGTGGTGAGAAGGGAATTCTGGTGTTAAACTTGAATCATTAGTAGTTGAAACTGTAGATTATATCAAAGTTCATCCAAAGAATTTTACTATGTTTGTTATCGAACTTGAAAGTCTTTTATATACCTAACAAGAAACTAATTGAAATCTGAAGCTTGTCCTTTTTGGGATCAATGTCTAAAATAGACCAATTATTAAAATGAGGTAAACATACAGTAATTTCTTTTGTAATTTATGTTTAATGAGTTGTACAAAATTTTAAACCTCTAGTAAGATGGAGCCCTGGTGCACTGTAGGATAAGCACTGAACTACTAGCTGCATGTTTTATATTTCAAACCCATCAGCCACTCCTCAGGAGAAAGGTGAGGCTTTCTACTCCTGTAAAGACTTGCAGCCCTGGAAACCCTATACAGGGTCATATGAGTCATAATAAACAGGATGGCAGGGGTTCGGATATTTAATTCAATATTAAAGTGAAATATTGGGGAAAATTTCATTGTGTGCTTAATGTTTATGTCATGCTCATAATATTACTGCTAGCATTGTTTATGGAGTCCTGGTGTGGCGCTCTGGGATAATGCACTGAAAGGTTGGTTTAAATCACAAGGTTGATGGTTCAAATTCACTAGCTGCTCCTCAGAAACCCTATCAGGGTTGCTCTGTGATTCAGAACCGATTTGAGGGCACTTAACAACAGCCAACAGCATTATTTATACTTTGTTCTGTTCATGAAAATCCCATCAAGTGTAAATTTTAGTTCAATGGTAGTAGAACCACTAATAAATAAGCAATTGGCAAATTAATTTTTTAAACTCAAAATGAACATGATTAGCATTTTAAAGAACAAGACAGCTTTTATATGTAGCAGTATAAATTTGATATCTTTACAGGAAAGAACTTGGCATGATTTCCTCCATCCTAAACCTGCATAGCCATAATAGAAATACTTAACTTGTTCTTTTATGATGCAGTTTTGAATCCTTGTATTGATTATGAAAAAGTTCATTAATAAGCTAACATGATAGAAGTCTCAAAATAATACCAGTTTGATATAATTTCTCCCTGTTCTTTCATTAAGAAAGTATGTGTTTAATCTTGCAGGCTGTAGAAAATCTCTGTTCCTACAAGATTTCTGCAAATTTATACAAACAGCTGAGACAGATTTGTGAAGAGCACATCAAAGCACAGATTCATCAGTTCAGAGAATATCCTTTAAAACAGAAAAAATCATGTGTTATTCATCTTTGTCCCCATGCCTCACTACTAAACCAAGCTTGAAGTGGCATGCCTATATTTTGTAGAGTTGTTTTTTCTTTTCTGTAAAGAAACAAGGAGCAAATTTTTGGCTTGTGTTTCATTAAGCTCTAAATCTACATGCATTATTAGTGTGGATAAGATGTCCTTAATGTCTTTACTCTTTTTATTCTTAAGTTTCCATTTAAGGAGAAGTAATCTAAGGGAAATCATTGTTTTTAGAGCTATTTTTATTGTGATCCTAAGTTTATTTTTTAATGTTTTTTTAAAATAGCAATTTTGAAGTGTTTATAGTTTTATTAGCCAGTGAAAACCCCTATGGATCCAAAAGCTTTGATCCACAGCTGATTGAGGATAATGCAGGATTCATCTGGCTTTGTTTCGTTCCATTGTGCACTGGGGTTACCATGATTTGGGGGACCCAAATCAAGATCAGTTAACAACATGCTCCATCTTTAAGATAAATGTACTCTTAACATTGCAAATACTACTTTATATTTAACATTTTTAAGTGTCCTTAACATTGTGTCTCATGGATTCATTGGATAGTGTTCTTTTTCTAAAGAAGATCGATAAATGTTGGCAAAACCACTGCAGACAAATGGTAAGCTGGAAAAAAACATATTACAATTTAGCTAAATATTGTAGTAGAACAAATTGAATTTCTTCGAATTCAGGATTAGTTTTAAATGCTTTCCAATAGATAGACTGCCTTGATATCTGCTGCTGTTCTAAACTGGAAACTAATTATGGTTGAGTTTTGTGATTTGAAATTTCACAATATAGGAAAATCAGCATTTCAGAATGATTTATATTGTAGGATTAGTTTTGTTAGGTAATGGTAAATTTTGAAGTATTTATCTTTTTTTAAAAAAATAAAATAAAAAATCACCCTGATTTGTTTGTCTTCATCCTGATGGATATCTATGTATTTTTGAGGATTAAACTATTTTATTACACTTGGAGTGTGAGGGGTGTAGGCAGTGAGAAGCCTCAGTAGGGAGGGTAGATAACAAATTACATCAAGAGTAGAGGGGTAGGGAATCCAGAAACTGGACCTTAAGCATGACTATGTATAAGGGTATGAACTCCTGCTGTGGCGCTGTAGGATAAGCACTGTTTTGCAAACCACAAGGTCAGCAGTTCAAACCTACCAGCTGCTCTTTGAAAACCCTGTACAATGTCGCTATGAGTCAGAACCAACTTGACAGCATATAACAACAATATAAGGGTACAGAAAGCTTTATCCCACTATTCCTACCCGTCTATAAGCCATTCATGATGACCTTGGGGCCCTGGTAGGATAGGTCCTCCTTTTCAGGGATCTGAGCCTAGAGCTGAAGGCTGTTGGGTTCCAAGTTATAACGGTGCTCCTCAGTAGATATGAGGGGAGGGAAAAGTGAAGAGAACAAACCAACTTCAAACATGGCGATTGACACAAAACTAGGTACTACATCTGTCTGATGGGGAGAGATATACAGGCCTGACTTGAGATAACTAGCACTGGGGCTGATGGATCCATAATGAAAGAGGCAGAGACTCCATTCTACCCAGTGTCAAGCAATGAGACAGCTGGCATCCAGGTACCATTTAGATTCGGCTTCCCCCAGAACTGAAATCCCAGCCCTTACCCCCCACCTAGCTTCCTTAAAAGTTCCCAGCTACTGTTACTGTCCAGAAACCTGACTTCAGAGCTACATGAAGAAAGGGACATAGTGAAGGTAGTGATAGTCAGGGATTGCTTAGATTTGAAGACTTGAATGGAGGTCCTGAGGAAGTTGAACTCTTGTCAGGCATCCTGGCTGGACCTCTATCGCGGTAGTCTCCAGGGCATGACCCTTGCCCTCCCAGCCACTTTGTAGTTGCTCCAACATCTGCTAGACCACAGGCCTAGATAGGACCAAACCTCTCCCTCTCCATGGGGAAACTGCTCCCCATGATTGCTATGCCTCTTCAGCACACTTAGAATCCTCATTTGGGTTTCTCATAACCTTCTGCCCCCTAGTCATCTGAGCAACAACTCCTGGTGCTGGCTCAGTTGGTCCCATAGCAACTTCAGTTCTTCCCACAGAACTTCTGATGCCTCCCATAGCCGATGCTGCACATTCTGCAATTCCTGGTGAAGGCCTGGTGAGGTACTGTACTTTCCTGATCCTGGTTGCCTCTGGGCTTGGAACTGGGTCTGCTCCTGAACCTGACTCCAAAGACCCTGAAATTCTCTTTTAAACCCTTCCAGACATTGTTCATGGATAAGGAATCTCCTTTCCTGGCTCCTCCCTGCAACAACCTTTAGTGATGCTTCCAGGGCAGAGATCTGGTACTTCTGCTACTCTCATTCTTCCAGTAGGCCCTGCATAGCTTGCCTTAGCGCCTCAGTCATCAGCATCTGGGCTCTAAACAGTAATCCCAGAGAGAGGATAGACTGCAGACCTCAGTCCAGCTCAGTCTCTCTGGAACAGTAGGAGGAATCTTCAGAGCCCAGGGCTTTTGAGCTTGGACTCCAGACTGAGGAAGCATTTAAAGTGAGGATGCCCATGTCCCAGCCAGGTCCCCTGCTGTGGTGGAGACTCCTGGGTGTATATATATGTTGTTGCTAAGTGCAGTCAAGTCGGTTCCGACTCACAGCAACCCTGTATAGGGTTGCTGAGATTTTATGAGATTGCTCACTATTTGATAACTACTTGTGAAGGTGCCACATAGTCTTATATTATAGCCTTTATAGATCATAGGCATTTTAATTCTTTCAAGTCTAATGTTAGTTTATGCCTTATATTCTGCAAAATAAAATCTTAAAAGCCAACTCCACCCCCCCCCAAGGAAAAAAAAAAACAAACAAAACACCCATGTTTACTATTTAAGACAGCCTTCACCCTCTAGTACTAGTGCTGAGGACGAATTGCATGAGTAGTCTTTGACTCCCTATTTTTATTTTCACTTACTTTTTAAGTAGAAAAGACGTGAGAGGACCGTTTTAAGCGTCTCTTTCTAGAAATCACAGTAAATATTAAGGCAGAATTATTTAATGAAGATATTCATGAGCACATTCTCTGGTAGATTTATCTTCATTTTTTGTCTTAGTGCCATGAAGATTTGCAGCCTCGGAAACCCTATGGAGGGTCACTATGAGTCAAAACTGACTCCACGGTACTTAACAGCAATGACAACGTGAAAAAACAAACTCTTTGCTGTCAAGATGATTCCAACACCTTACAACCCTATAGGATAAAGTAGAACTGCCCCAAAGAGGGTTTCCAAATATGTAAATCTTTATGGAAGCAAACTGCCACATCTTAATCCCATGAAACTGCTGGTGGGTTTGAACCACCTACCTTTTAATTAGCAGCCAAGCACATTAACCATAGTATAGAAATGTATACAGTGAACTCTTTCATGTAATTCTTATTTTATTTACCTAGAGCAAATATTTAACTATTATAAAATTATAAGCACCAGTTGATTTGATTTATTTTTTCCCCATTGGCAGATCATGATTAGGAGCATTTTTTTGTTCCTGGATAGAACTTACGTTCTTCAGAATTCCATGCTACCCTCCATTTGGTAAGGACGCCAGAAACAAATTTTGCAAAGATATGTGTCAAATCTAAAAGGGCAAGCAATACTGTGAATATTCCCTTGAAAATTCACATTGGCTTCTAGACTTTATTTGTAGCAGTTTTGCCATCTTAATTACAATATTGAAAATAGCTAACGTTTCCTGAGCATTTACTAGTTTATGAGTTTTTTGTTAGCTGTGGAAATAAAAACTTTGAAATGTCTATTTATGTGCATCATTTTGCTGCTTTTCATCGAGAGCTCACTCATTTTCTCTTCACATTATTATGAAAATTTTCACATGGATAAAATTAGAAATAGTAAAATGAACTCTTACCCCCTATCATGTACTATTAAACTACCTCCAGCAGTTATCAGAGTTCACTGATGTTTGAATACTGAAGCCATTTGATAAATGACCAATTATGCCTTCAATACTAGTACAGTTAAAACAATTTTATGTCTTAGATTGCTTAATAGTTAAACTTTATTGAATAATTTTATGTCTTGATTTGAGAAAAATCTAATAGAACTTAGTTCTGGAGGAAAACAGGAACATTCATGAAAATACTAAGTTCTCATGAAAGACAGCAGTTTCCTGTATGCTTCAGTCTAATGATGTTATTTAAAGTGTAAATGTGTGAAATAGGGAAGTTGTTGTGTAGGCTAATGTTTTTGGTGTGTGTATTTTCAACAATGAAAAATAAGAAATGTGAATTTTAGCCTATCATTGTTACTTCCAAACCTAGAGCTCTAATTCACATGTGGCAATAAATAGAGCCTTTTCAGAAGTGGTATGGTTGTCAATTAAATTTGATCATGTATGCTTGCTTTATTTTAGGGACATGGGACTGGAGTTATTTAGAGCTCACATTATAAGTGATCAGAAAGTCCAGAATAAGACAATTGATGGCATTCTTCTGTTGATTGAGAGGGAAAGGAACGGCGAAGCAATTGATAGAAGTTTACTTCGAAGTCTTTTAAGCATGCTCTCGGATTTGCAGGTAAGTTAACTACTTAAGACAGAATGAATTGCTATCTCCAGTTTGATGTTTGAAAACCAAATTCTTCATGCTGTTCACATAGCAGACATTCAGTAACTACCAACTAAATAAATTAACTTCTTCATTTTGTATCCTCTTCCCAGATTTATCAAGATTCTTTTGAACAACGATTTTTGGAAGAAACTAACCGGCTATATGCAGCTGAAGGCCAAAAATTAATGCAAGAAAGAGAGGTATAAAAAATAATGATGATAAAATCCACTGTCTCTCACATTAAACTTTACTTTATAGAACATAAGCTGCCCTTTGCATTTATCTTCCCAACATTGTAATGCTCTTCTCTCACTTAGGTGCCCCTTTCTTTTCTCTCTTCTTAAAGGCCAGCATTCTGGATCCTAAACTCTACCTATAATTTTACCAATGATTCAACCCTGTCACATTTGACAGGGCTGCTTCCAGGATCTTTTGGACTTGAAATTTTCTGAATGATTTATGGGGAGGAAAACAATAATATAAAAAAAAAACTATCTTTGTAGGTTCCTGAGTATCTTCATCATGTTAACAAACGTCTAGAAGAAGAAGCAGACAGACTTATCACTTACTTAGATCAGACCACTCAGTAAGTATTACATTCTCAGCTGATTTAATAGTCTTAATTGGTGTTGTTGAATCACTTAAGGTACTTTCCAACCAAAACCATTGCCTTTGACTAGAATTCCTACTCATAGTCACACTATAGAACAAACTAAAACTGCTCCATAGGGTTTCCAAGGCTGTAAATCTTTAGGAAAGCAAACTGCCGCATCTTTTTTCCATAGACCACGAAGCAGCTAGCTGGTAGATTCACAGCCATCGATTGTTGAGTGCTTAACAACTTCTTCGGCACTTTAGGCATCCCAAAGCATGTTCATAACTATTTTCATGTGTGCTTTGAGAGTGTTCCAATTGTTTTCATAATACAAATTTTAAAGTTGCCTTCTTTGAAGCTTATTAGATATAATCAGGGGTTGTGTGTGTACATGTAGGATACAACTAAAAAATAGTATTAGAAGCTGGTGTGATCTTTTAAATATTAAGGCTGATTCAAATTCAGTGAGTGTTCATAGAAGAAACCCTGTTTCTGTGCTTTTATAAATATTACCAACTAAAAACAGATGAAATTGGGAAAAGTCAATTATAGCAAGACCACAGAAATATTGCAAGTATTTATTTTGTGATATAATTCAAATAATGAAGTAAATAGTGTTTTTCTTCTCCTAGGCATAGAGTAAGCTATAATAAATTTATACATGGATAGAAATATCGAAAGAAACAAAATAAGCTGTTTGATTTTTGTTCTCAGAGGAGACTTTAAATTTTAAATCTCTATGAAAGTCAAATGTCACTAATTTTATTGTTTTTTTTCTTGTAGAAAGTCATTAATTGCTACTGTAGAAAAACAGCTTCTAGGTGAACACTTAACGGCAATTCTTCAGAAAGGTAATTGATATTTTGTGAAAGATCATTTTTGAAATGGTAGTGATACATAAGTAGGAAATATGTTTAAAAGATTGCGCTTTTAAAAGCCTGAAAGCATGTGTCTGCATTTCTGAGGATGGATACCACCCTTTTTCCATATTCATAGTAAATTTTTAGAATCGTACCTATTTCCTTAACGTAAAGATACAGAATTTGAAATGAGAGACGTCCAACAACACCAGCAGAAAGAGAGTGTGAGTTCTTGACTGTGTGTACTTAGTGCTACAGTAAGGAAGGATTCCTTGTGTGGCGCTGTAGGTAAACATTGGACTGCAATTGAATCACAAAGTTGGCAGTTCAAATTCACCAGCCACTCCTCGAAAACCCTATACAGGGCTGCTATGAGTCAGAACTGACGCAACGGCACGTAACAACAATAGTAAGGAAAGGGGAAAGGCATTCCTTTTTGCATTTTTTTGCATGGAATGGTTATATTTTAGAACTTTAATGTAATTGCACAGTATTATTACATTCTGAAAATCAAATTCATTAGAACCTCATTTTAACTTGAACTCTTATTTATACATGGTTTTTGATATACCACAGGTCATACTCAACATTTTTAAATAAAGTCTTAAGTACACTAATGCCAGATGTAATGTGACTTGTGACTACTGCATCTATGTTGTGGTTAAAGTGCCATCAAGATGATTCTAACTCATAGCGACCCTGTAATAGGATTTCCAAGGAACAGCTGATGGGTCTGAACTGCCTACCTTGTGGTTTACAGTGCTTTGTTATCTTACAGCACCACACCAGAAATCTGCTGCATCTCTAAAGTATTTATAATACATATTTATATAAACCAGTTTTTATGAATGTAGAGCATCTGACCCTACCGTGCTATTAATGGTATAAGCTGTTAACATAGTTAAAATAGCTAGTTTTTTAAACAACCAAATTCATAAAAGTTAATTATGTTTAATTCAAAACATGCTTCTACAGTTGACATATAGACTAGCCATCATTCAGACCAGTTACCACAATCAGTAATTTAATTTCATTAAAGTATCTGACATATTCGTTCACTATATTTTTATGCCAAAATGTTTCAAAATTTCAGGTTTAAATAATCTCCTTGATGAGAACCGTATTCAAGATTTATCTCTCCTGTATCAGCTCTTCAGTAGAGTCCGAGGTGGAGTTCAGGTTCTTTTGCAACAGTGGATTGAATACATCAAGGTATTAACAGTTTGCCTTTGAATTTTCTTAATTAATGGTTTATAATCTATACACCCAGAGTGGCATATTGGCAAAATTTACTTGCTATATCTAATTTTTATAGAAGTAATGGGAATTTTGAGACCATTTAAACTAGAAATGATAGCTATGTAGCAAATCAACAGTGTAACAGTTGCCGCCTTGATGCTTGCCATAGTTTCTAGTTATAATACTTATGAGAGGGCTTCAAAAAGTTCATGGAAAAATTAAATTAAAAGATATAATGGAATTTTTCCATTAGCTTCTTGATGCCCCTTCAAATAGCAGTGAGTGTGGACAAAGAAAAAGGATTCTTTTTGTGTGTTTGTCCGTCCATTCCCCACACTCTCTTTTTTTCCTTCCAATCTTAAATTGAAGCCAGATTGTCATTGACTAAGGTTTAGGGCTATGTTGTTGTTAGGTTTCATCGAGTCTGTATTGACTCAGCAGAATGAAACACTGCCTGGTCCTGGGCCAACCTCACAATTGTTGCCATTGCTGCTGCCACTGTGCCAGTCCATCTCGCTGGGGGGTCTTCCTCTTTTTCTCTCGCTACTTTACCAAACATGATACCCTTCTCCAGTGACTGGTCCCTTCTGAAAATATGTATGAGGGATGAAGTCTGGCCATCCTGGCTTCCAAGGAGCGCTCTGGATTTGTTTTGTTCCTTTGTTCTTTTGGTAGTCCATGGTACTTCCAGTATTCTCCAACACTGTAATTCCATCCAGTGCAACAATTCTTTTATGGTCTTCCTTACTCATTGTCTACCTATCACATGTATATGATGATTCTTGAAAATACCATGGCTTGGGTCAAGTGCACCTTAGTCCTTAAAGTGGCATCTTTGCTCTTCAACACTTTAATGTGGTCTTGTGAAGCAGATTTGCCCAATGCAATGTAAGGATTATGCAACCAAATGTAATTAATATCAGTAAGTTTTACACCTAAAAAGTTTAATTGGCTGGCAAATGGTTGTAGATATATTTACAACAGCAAAATAAAAAGAGGTGCTACTGAAGCTCTTCATGTAAAACCAAAAATCTCATGAGATTTGGTTCCTTCAGGGCTTCCAGGCAGTTCAAACTGGTTCATTCATGGCCAAGAATGCAAAATCCGAATAGACCCCAATTTTCTTTTTTAACTTGGACCAAATGGAGTGATTACCAGAACGGAAAATATTGTATGTCAAAGCCCTGGAGTGGAAGATTCAGAAGAGGCATAGTGAGCCCTTTCAGGAGGAGCCTGATGCAGGAGATTGGATTATTGCCAGGACTGTGGAGAGTGGCACACATTCAAAGCAATATGGTGAGCCATCCTCTCTTAGCTGGGCACAGTTGTTTCCAACTTTTTGTTTAGAACGTTAATGTAATTGCTAATTAATGAACACATTGTCTTGTGTTCTAAGAGATTAAGTTCCTAGTAGGGAAGCAACCCATAATTGTTCCCATCCTGGATATCCTGGTTCCCCACCTCACCGCCCCGCTACATTTTACAAATTCAACTCTGTTCTGGTTTTACTTCATCAGCCATGACTAACGAAGCCCTGGGTTTCTTGCTTCTGTTCTACCTGCTTGTTCATTTCGCAGTCCTTGGGGTCTTAAAAGCTTGCAAGTGGTCTTCCAAGTACAATTGGTCTTTCTTCACCTGGAGCAACGGAGGAAAGAGAATGTTTGATGTCTTTATGAAAACTTGCCCTCTTTGCTACATGACCAGAACTAGATGGTACCTGGCTACCATTATAGTGGTCCCTAGATACCTGCAGGGGCTTAGTTCACAGACCCCCTGGGGATAAATTCAAGTCCCTTATATAAATATGTGCGTATAATCTATGGACATTTTTCTGTACTTACTTTTTTTTTTTTTGTACTTACTTTTTAGAACATTTTATTGTGATTTTGGTGAAAGTTTACTGAGCACATTAGTTCACATTCAATACACATTTTGTTTAATGCAACAGCACTCTTTCCGCTTCCTCCCTGGTTTCCCCATTTCCATTCATCTCTGTCTCCTGCCTCTTCCTGCCTTCTGAACTTGGCTTTTGGCAGATTCCACCCTCCTGGTTTCACATGATTCTTTGTACTGATGAGCACGTTTGCCCTGTAGTAGGCCCATGTATTGCTTGGCTGAGAGGAAATCTCCAGGGATGGATTCAACTTCAGGTTTGAAGGGTATCTAAGGGCCAGAGTCTCAGGGGGTTCTCCAGTCTATTAAACCAGTAAGTCTGGTTCTTTTTATGATTTTGAATCCTGTTCTACATTTTTCTACCCAGTTTGTCTAGGACCTTGTATTGTGATCCTGATTAGAGTGTTTGAAAGTGATAGCCAGTCACCATCAAGTTCTTCTGGTCTCAGGCTAGTAGAGGCTGTTATTCTCCAGAAGTCCTTTGTCCTTTGGATGAATGGTTTCCTTGAGTCTTTGAGTTTCTTCACTCTTCTTTGTCCTGGATAGAAAGATACCAGAGATGGCTGCTTGTAAGCGTTTTAGACCCCAGCAACTACTCAACAAAGTAGGATATAGAACATTGACTTTGTGAACTTTATTATGGCAATTGATCAAGATGTCCCCCAAGACTGTGGTCCTAATCCATCATGCCCAGTGAGTCAGTCCTTCAAGGTATTTAATTGTGATTAAGAAGTTTGTATAACTTTGCACGTTGTATGCTCTTTTATATATCTGGATGTATTTATAATACATACAATTGTGTTAGACATATCCTCTGTCAACTATGTATATATATGAGGGGACTTCAAAGAGTGTGTGGAAAAATGGAATTAAAAGATAAACGGAATTTTCCCGTGAACTTTTTGGAAGCCCCTTTGTACTCGTAGGTATACTCTCATATGCTTTCCTACACCTATTTCTCTTGCATATCTACTTAAGTATTTGCCTGTAGATTGTTATTGCGGGGTTGTGTGCTATTGTTATTGTTAAGTACCTTAGAGTCGGTTCCAATTCATAGTGACCCTGTACAGGGTTTCCAAGGCTGTAAATCTTTACGGGAGCAGAAAGCCTCATCTTTCTCCCGTGGAACAGCTAGTAGTTTTGAACTGCTGACCTTGCGGTTCGCAGCCCGATTCGTAACCACTTCGTAGGTAATTATATTTTACCATTGTTGACTCTTAATCTTGTTCACCTCTTAGTGTCTTCCTTTCCCTTGGTCATATTATGCTGACCTCCTCCCCCTTATTGTATACTGCCTTTCTCAACACTTAAGTCAGTACACATTTGCTCTCTAATTAGTGATTTTCCCCCTCTGCTCCCTTCCCATCTCTGGTAACCATCAATGAGTGTTTCTTACTGTGTAATCCCTTTCTTGACTTTATTTTATAGTAGTGGTCTCATATTTGGCCTTTTGTGATTTACTTAAAGTCACTCAGTAATTTTTTTTTCAGCATAATGTTTTCTAGGTTCATTCATCTTATGAAATATTTCATGGATTCATCACTATTTTTTTTTTACATTGCATAATAGTTCATTCTGTGTATGTACCATAGTTTATCCATTCATCCACTGATGGGCATTTGGGTTGTTTCCATCTTTTTGTACTTGTGAGTAGTGCTGTGATGAACATTGTGCATTTGGGGGTAATTCATACATACAGCATTGGTACTAGGGTTCCGTGTATATCATGTATGTTGTTGTTGTTAAGTGCCATTGAGTCGATTCCAACCCATAGCAACCCTATATAGGGTTTCCAAGGAGCAGCTGGTGAGCTTGAACCACCAACCTTGCAGTTCAAACGACTTTGCAGTCTGATGCATTAACCCACAGCACCATACAACAAAACATATTTAAATGTGTCTTTTCAAACAGTGGATGGTTGCAGGCAGATTCTTCCCTAAAATGGCACTACAGCCTTTGAGGGATTGACATCACCTCTTAATATCTGTTTAGAACCTTTTGTTTTGTTTTTTAAATAACTTTTTTTTTTTTTTAGTTTTTATTGTGGATTGAGTGAAAGTTTACAGGGCAGATCATCAGTTTTACATTCAACAAATCATATACTTTGTTTCATTACAGTGATTATAATCCCCTCCGTGTACAATCAGTTAACAGTATTTCTCTCTATTCACTTTAGCATTTAAAAAAAACAAACAAAGCAAAACAACAAAAGCCACTCAGGCATGTATAATAATTTATATCACCAAAGGGCATATTCTACAAGTCTGCCTCCTGGCCACCAGCTCTTAGACCATCTCTTCCCATGAATCTAGAGTCCTCAGCTGCTCCCCCTCTCCAGGACCCCATCTCTGCCTCCGTCTCTGGCGTCGCTGCTTCTCTGGATGAGGTCCCACATTCTGCTTGTGCTCTTCTACCTTGATGGTCCTAGGGTCCTCTGTTTCTGGACTATAAGAGTAACCATTCCCCTGTTTTTGTTACAAAACTTCTGCCTTTATAGTTGTGACAGTCGCAATTAGTCATGATTACAGTTATTCACTATTGAATCATACGAATCTTCTCCCCATCTCTTTTAACCAGATCCATCTAGACAAGATGACAACTGTTCAGTGGGGACTTTTTCATCCCCCCCCACCCCATACTCTTAAACTAAACTCTCTTTTGAACCTTGTAAGCTAGTCACTTTATGCCTTTATTGCCCCCTCATTTTAGGTAGCCAGTGTCTAAGTTGCCTGTCCCTATCAACCCTGTATACAGAGGGAATGGCATTGATGCTTGATGTGAAGACACCTTCCCTCTCTGTTGGTATTTAGAGTTACTACCTCCATGAGTATAGGTCAGATTCACTGAATTGTAGCAATTTACCCTTGTTTCTTTTATCCAAAAAAAAAATTTTTTTTTTTTTTTAAATCTTGTTCTAGTTGAGTTCTGATTATCAAGCCATCGAGGCTAGGTCAAATGGGTACTCTCTGCAAGTTTGGGTGTTCTTGTGCATCTCCCCTCACTTCATATCAGCTGGATGCTTCACTCTCAGCTCTAGCCCTCTGTGACTGTGTCCTTGTCCATGGGCTCACCACACTTCGGACCGAACACCCCTTCCTCTTCTCTCTCTCACCTCCAGGTCAGTGGGAGTCAGTGGATTGTGGTTGAACTCAGCCCATTTCTTCATTACGGCCTTTCACCCTCTTCTTACCAGAAGACCCAGTGTGGTCGCCAGCAAGCTTACATGCCTGTTCATGTGTTCCCTTAGAGTTTCAGTCTTAGAGGGGAGTTTGTCCTGAAGGAACTTGATTGCTTGCCTTGATGGCTTCCCAGCGAACAGCTTGCTTATTCTTGTAGTAGCCAGTCATGCTGACAGTTTTGTTTTTGGTTTTTCCTGATGATCTTTCTTTGAAGATGTATATTCTGTTGCTTTAGCTATTCCAGGCTGGTCTGCTTGTCCTAGTGGAAATGTCCCACATCATAAGGTTCTGGATGGGACTTGCAATTACACCTAAGGACCTATACTCTGCAAAGTCTCTGCAAGAGGGCTATTTCACTGGGCAAGTTCTAGAACCCCTTTTAGGTATTCCAGTCAGTTATAGGCTGAAGACAGGCTTACAGGCTTTCTGTAATCATGATTCCAAACATTCCTTTTCTATCCCACTCAAGTGTCTATTTTACATTAGTAGGCAAGGAAAACCAATATTCATAAGAGAGCCAAGTATCTTAGTATTTTTTCCCCTCTTCAAACTATGCCTAGATCCCTGTGTCACAGAGCCCTGTTGTTCCAAAGTTGAGCATGCATCACTATTTCTCTCTGTCCCACTTAGGCCATGCAAACCTGTCTCAGTGTTCCCGTATCTATCTTGTTCTTCCGCCACCTTCCCCTTTCTTGTATTGCCCTCCCCAACAGCCAAACAAACTCCCTACCCCAACCCCACTGTTGTGGTTACCTTATATTCCATTAACTTTTTCCTCCATTTATGACAGTCTATTGTATCCTGTAATCTACCTGACCTTCTCACTCCCTGGATCTTTGTTCCTCTGTGTTTACCTTCTTTCACATTGTAATTGTTTAGATCATAGACTGACCTTCCAGATCCTCTGTTTTTATACTTTTATTCTGTTTTTGACTCTTCCATTTGTCGATTGAGTTCAGGGTGATGCTGCCACATATGTCATTCGGTAGTTGTTGTCTGTTCTTGTTGGTTCTTAGTTCACAGAACTTCCTTTAGGATGTTTTTCATAGCAGGGTTGGCTTTGGCAAAATCCCTTAGATTCTGTTTTTTTCCTGGAACATTTTGATTACACCATTGTATTTGATTGACAGCTTTGCTGGGTAGATGATTCTTGGTTGGCATTTTTTGGTTGGCATTTTTTTATTTTTCTTTCAGGGTTTTATATATGTCTCCACGTTGCCTGCATGGTTTCTTTTGAGAGATCCCAGCTTAATCTGATTTGCCTGCCTTTGTATGTTACACTTCTCTTTGCCCTAGCTGCTTTCAGGATTCTGTCCTTATTTTGATTTTGGAGAGCTTGATTATTATGCCTTGGTGATTAATTGTCTTTTAGGGTCTATCCTTACTTGGGTTTGTTGAGCTTCTTGAATGCTTATCTTTTCGCTTTTCAGGATGTTAGGGAAATTTTCTTCCAGCATCTCTTCAACTATCTCCTCTATGACTTGTGTGATTGTTCCAGTTCCAGAATTCTGATAATTCTTAAGTATTCCTCTTCGTGTTGTCCAACACGAATCTTAGGACTTCTTCAGACTTTTTTAAATCCTTTTTTGTGCTTGCTCTTCTATCTTAGTAGTGTTGAGAGATTTATCTTCTAGTTCAGTAGTTCTGGCGTCTGTCTCTTCAGTTCTACTCCTTTGCCCTTTCAGTGTATTGTCCATTTTTGATATTGTATTAATCGTTTGGACCTCTTTTTGTAGTTTTTGAATTGTTTCCAATGCAGTATCTATCTTATTTGATTGTTTCTGTAGTACGTTCCTGACTTCTTCCTTATTTTTCTCAACTGCATTGTATAGTGTTTTGATACATTTTATAATCATTTTTTGTGACTTCCTTCTCAGACATTTCCAAAGCCTGCTCAACATCCAGTATGGAGTGTAGGTCTGCTTCCAGCTCATTTGTCTCAGTCACTTTTTATCTCGTTTCTGGACATGTGCAGATATGGTCATCTGTTTTTGTTTTGGGGCATATTCATACTGAGATGGATGTGTATTTTGGTATTTTGTATGCTTTCTGATTGCCTTCAAGTAGATGGGATCAGGAGGTGGTCTTCCCTTTTCACTCTCCTATCTGAGAATTTTCAAGATGCCATAATTGGTCATTGTGACATAATTCAGGATTTAATTTTCAACCTATTTCCTTTTTAGTCTGCCTGTCCTGCTCCACAATCCACGTTCTGGCCTTTTTCCTAGTGATAAACAGTTCAGGGCCTGCTGTGGCCGTTTTGCACTGCCTTTTGATTTTAAGTGGAAACTGTCACTTTAAATTTCAAGGAGATCTGTGTGCATGTGTAGTAGAACCCTCCGGGGTGGGGTGAGGAGTCCACCTGCTCAGGCATCCCCTCTGGTCACCTTAATGGATGTGCGCAGACAGCGAGAGACCAATGAACAGATAGAAAAAAATAATAATGTCCACACCTTTAGCTCTGTGGTTCTGTCAGATGTCCGTGGCTGATCTGATCCTTCCCCTGCTTGGTCTCTCCCAAGATGGCAGCTCCAGGAATAGCTGAGCGTCTTGAATTAGAAAGCAATAGATTTCTTGCTTCTGCTACAAAGTCCCCTAGCTGTAACCCTGCAACCTTCTAAATATTCCTTTATACGTGGTTCAGAGTTCTGGCACTATCCCCTGAGCCTTCTTGGTCTGGTATTCTGTGTTGTTGCTCTGTTTTTTGAATAACTTATCTGCAGTTGGTTGAATCTAAGGATGTGGAACCTGCAGATACAGAGGGCTAACTGTATTGGACACATTGATCAAATATTTTTTAGAGGAATCCTGATAAAAAGAGGGGAACGTGCAGAACAGAATTCCAAATTTTCATGGATTTCAGAGTTCCTGAAGCCATTAAGGCTGGGAGGAACCCCTGACATTTTTGCCGTGAGATAATCTTTAAACCTAAAAGGAACACTATCTCTTGAAGTCTTTTGAAATCAAACATAGTTTAGCTTCATTAGGAAAGAAGTGTCTGCCTTGGGCATTGTGCTTTTTTATTTTGTTTACGTTTTTATTGTAAATTGGGTGATTTGCAGAACAAATCAGTTTTTTATTCAACAATAATACATCACATTTCATTTCATGTCATCAATGACAATCTCTATAGTGTAACATCAATGATCCTACTTCCTCTCTGGACTTCCTATTTCCATTTCTCTTCCTTTTCTACCCCTTCCTGCCTTCTGAACTCTGTCCTTGGACAAATGCTACTCTTTTGATCTCAAATTAGGAGTGCATATTTCTAGTTTTATTGTTCACCTTCTATTTCTGCAAATTGATTGCAAATTCAGGCACACGGGTGAGTTCCGTTCCAGTCCTGACAGGGCCACAGTAACTGGGTTCCACCAGTTTGTCTTACCAGTGAGCTTCTTTTTTTTAGAGCTCTGGTAGCGTAGTGGTTACGAATCGGGCTGCGAACCTTAAGGTCAGCGGTTCGAAACTACCAGACGCTCCGTGGGAGAAAGATGAGGCTTTCTACTCCCGTAAGGATTTACACCCTCGGAAACCCTGTACAGGGTCGCTATGGGTCGGAACCGACTCGACGGCACTTAACAACAACAACAACAACTCTTTTTAAGAACTATCTATACCAAATTGACAGTGGCACCTGAAACGATTAAATAAGAAACTTAGGCTGCAGTGAGATTATATGAATGGACGAAGAACAATTCAGAAAAGGAGGATGAGAATGCGTATACAACTTGAAGAATATAATCAATGTCACTGAATTGTATATGTAGAATTTTTTGAATTGATGTATATTATATTGTATATTTGTTCAACAGTATCAGCAAAACAAAAAAAAATTAGAGCTGAATGACTTAAAATAAGAAAAAGAACGTAGAAGGTTATAATAATAATACTTCATTATAATACTATATACCCAGTGTCATTCCTTATTATTTTCTGTGATTATAGAAGAATAGCATCAGTCTGGATATCTCAGTTTTATTTTTCTTATTCTCATTTCAAAAATAGCTTTATTTTTAAGATCCTTAAGTAAGTGTGCCAACTTAAAATATGATTTTGGAATTGTTCTCATGGTTGTTGTTAGGTGCCACTGAGTTGGTACCGACCCATAGTGACCTTATACACAGCAGAACGAAACACTGCCCGATCCTGGGCCAGCCTCACTACTATTGCCACGCTTGAGTCCATCGATGTTGCCACTTGGTCAGTCCATCTCGTTGGGGATCTTCCTCTTTTTCTCTGACCCTCCACCTTACAAAACATGATATCCTTCTCCAGTGACTGGTCCCTCCTGACAAAGGCTGTGCTCTTTGATCTTCATCAGTAAATGTTTAAGTCCTCTTCACTTTCAGCAAGCAAGGTTGTATCATCTGCATATCGCAGTTTGTTAATGAGTCTTCCTCCAATCCTGATGCCATGTTTTTCGTTGTATAACCCATCTTCTCTGATTATTTGCTCAGCATACAGGTTGAATAAGTATGTTGAAAGTACAACCATGTCGCACACCTTTCTTAATTTAAAAATATTCAATATTCCCATGTTCTGTTTGAATAATTGCTTCTTGGTCCAGGTACAGATTCCTCATGAGTACAATTAAGTGTTCTGGAATACTCATACTTCTCAATGTTGTCCATAGCTTGTCATGATCCACACAATCAAAAGCATTTGTGTAGTCAATAAAGCACAGGTAAACATCTTTCTGATATTCTCTGCTCTCAGCATAGATCCATCGGACATCAGCAATGACGTCCCTCGTTCCACGGCCTCTTCTAAATCCGGCTTGAACCTCTGTAAGTTCTCTGAGGTCAATGTATGCTTGCAGTCGTCTCTGTATTACCTTTAGTAAAACTTTACTCGCTGTGGCATATCGAAGAGATTGTCCGATGATTTCCGCATTCCATTGAATCACCTCTCTTTGGAATGAATGGGCACAAATATGGATCTCTTCCAATCAGTCGGCTAGATAGCTGTCTTCCAAATTTCTTGGCAGAGATGAGTGAGTGCCTCTTGTGCTGCCTCACTTTCTTGAAAGACTTCAATTTTTATTCCATCAATTCCTTCAATGCACCTTAGACTTCCTCCTTCAGTATCATTGGCTCTTGATCATATGCTACCTCTTGACACAGTTGAGCATTAACCATTTCCTTTAAGAACAGTGATTCTGTATATTCCTTCCATCTTCTCTCTCTCTTTTTTAATGTTTTGTTATGAATTATATGATAGTTTACATGAGAGCCTTCCATCTTCTCTTGATACTTTCTGCATCATTCAATAATTTTCCCAGTGAAATCTTTTAGTAATGAAAGTCGAGGCTTGAATTTTTTCTTCATTTCCCCTAGCTTTAGAAATGCTGAGCATGTTCTTCCTTTTTGGTGTTCTGATTCCAGATCTTTGCACATTTTGTTATAATATTTGGCTTTATCGTCTCGAGCTCATCTTTGAAATTTTCTGTTCAGCTCTTGAACCTCATTTCTTCTATTTGCTTTAGCATCTCTACGCTGGAGAGCCAAGTTTCAGTGTCTCTGCTGACATCCATTTTGACCTTTTCCTTCTTTCTTGTCTTGTTAAAGACTTTTTGCCTTCTTCCTGTATGGTGTTCTTGATGTTATTCCACAATTCTTCTGGTCTTCGGTCTTTAGTGTTTAATGTATCAAATCTGTTCTTCAGATGATCTCTAAATTCAGGTGGGATATATTCAAGGTCATATTTTAGGTCTTCTGGACTTGTTTTCATTTTCTTCAGCTTCAGTTGAATTTGCATATGAGTAATTGATGGTCTGTTCCACACTCTGCTCCTGGCCTTGTTTTCACTGATGATGTGGAGCTTTTCCATTGTCTCTTTCCGCAGATGTAGTCAATTTGATTTCTATGTATTCCATCTGGTGAGGTGCATGTGCATAGTCGTCTCTTATGCTGTCTAAAGAAGGTATTTGAAATGGACAAATCACTGGTTTTGCAGAATTATATCATGCAATCTCCAACATCATTTCTATCACCAAGGCCATGTTTTCCAACTACTGATCCTTCATCCAACCTTTGCATTCCAGTCACCAATGATGATCAATACATCTTGATTACATGTTTGTTCAATTTCAGATTGAAGAAGTTGGTAGAATTCTTCTATTTTATCCTCACTGGCTTTAGTGGTTGGTGCGTAAATTTGAATAATAGTGGTTTTAACTGGGCTTCCCTGTAGGCACATTGATATTATCCTATCACAGTGTTGTACCTCATGACTGATCTGGATATGTTCTTTTTGACAGTGAATGCTCTTCAATTTGTCATTCCCGGCATAGTAAACCATGTTGTTGTCAGATTCAAAATGGCCAATACCAGTCCATTTCAGCTCACTAATGCCTAAGATATCGATGTTTCTGTGTTCCATATAATTTTTGACAACTTCCAATTTTCCCAGATTCATACTGCGTACATTCCATGTTCTGATTTTCAATGAATATTTACAGCTGTTTCTCTTCATTTTGAGTTGTGCCCCATCAGGAAATGAAGGTTCTGTGGACTTTCTCCCACGGGCTTTACTCCATTCGCGTCATCATGGTCAACTCTACTTGGAGGAGGCAGCTGTTCCCCAGTCGTATTTTGAGTGCCTTCCAGCCTGAGGGACTCATTTTCTGGCACTATATCTGATAGTGTTTCTCTGCTATTCATAACGTTTTCAGTGACTAAATATTCTAAAGTAGTTCGTCACTCTTTCTTCCTAGTCTGTCTTTTTCTGGAAGCTCATCTGAAACCTGTCCACCATGGGTGTCCCTGCTGGTATTTAAAATACCAGTGGCATAGCTTTCAGAATCACAGCAACTCACAAGCCACCACAGTGTGACAAACTGACAGATGAGTGGTGGCCGTTTGGTTCTCATGGTAGTTAAATCTAATTAAAAGTTGCATCTTTTTTGTTTTGTCTTGTTTTTTTAGGCATTTGGAAGCACTATTGTAATTAATCCTGAAAAAGATAAAACTATGGTGCAAGAGTTGCTGGATTTTAAAGATAAAGTCGATCATATAATTGATATCTGCTTTCTGAAGAATGAAAAATTTATCAATGCAATGAAAGAAGCATTTGAAACATTCATTAACAAAAGACCAAACAAACCTGCTGAACTCATAGGTATTTTTCTAGTCCTTTTTATCACTTAAATATTTTTCTTTTATACATAAAATCTCAGTTAAGCTGAAACTTTGGCACAAAGTTCTGATATACTAATGCCTCATTTCTCTGGATTACTTAGCTGGTAATGTCTAGTCTGAAAAGCATTTTTAAGAACCTGGATGTAGGTAAGGATTAAAGTTGTTTACGCTAACACTTCAAAACTGGACATGCTAGACATAATGTTATTTTTTTTGTATGACAATACATTGGACCATATTTACTTTTATTTATATTAATTATGAATGTATTCTAATGCTACAATAATTTGGATGTAGGACAAGATGTTATTTCTAAAAGTAAGTACTTAGGACTATAGGAAAGAATCATAAAATATTACAGTTGTCAACTAGAAAAATAAAAACCAAGAGGGGAATACATCTAATAGTATACTATACTAAATGAGCACAGACTATGAGCACGTTGTGGGATACTACATTAAGCACACTACAGTAAATGAACTCAGACTATTAGGGTTATTTTTCTTCTAGACACTGTAGTATGTACTACAGTGCGTACTTCTACTTGAGTAATGTGGAGCCCTGATAGTGTAGTGGATTACTAGCTGGGCTGCTAACCACAAGGCCAGTAGTTTGAATCTACCAATTGCTCTGTAGAGAAGAAGTTTTTTGTTCCCATAAAGGTTTATAGCCCCCAAACCCTATTCAGTGTCGCTGTGAGTCTGCAACGAGTCGGTTGGCACACCATCTGAGTATATATAGTATATCACAGATACCTATGATCATTAAACAATGAATTCCCCTCCCTTTTTTTAGCTAAGTATGTAGATTCAAAGCTTCGCGCTGGCAACAAAGAAGCTACAGATGAAGAACTTGAGAAAATGTTGGATAAAATTATGATTATATTTAGATTTATCTATGGTAAGTACATTATTGTCATTGATATTTAAAAAAAAATACCATTATTTTTAAAAAGTTTTTCTTATAAGACAACATTCAATGATGAAGCTAGCAAATATATTCAACCTGAAGGGGGCATATTTATTTGGGAATTAGAGATTTAAAATTGCATTTCAGTCCTTGCATTGAATCCATTGGGCATACTTGAGAGGATTGTTACTTAATTGCCTTGTGCTTTGACTTTTCTGTAAAGAGGCTTGATTTTTGTTACTTGGTTTAATCTGTTGAATATTGGGACTAAAACTCTTTATCTGTCAACTGAAGCTTTTCTAAAGAAAGACTAATGCAGTCTCAATTCTTTACAATGAAGAACTTTTCAAACGTCTGGCCCCCAAATCTACATACCTTCTAAGGTTTTTGAATTTAACAAACTTGGATAAAATGAGGAAAGTAGAATAACTTGGAGAAATCGTGGTTATTAAGCACTTTAAAGCAGTTTTGTCAGCAGAACTTTTTCATTGGAATATTACGGGAATCATGTTTTATTATTTAATATAGGCAAAGACGTTTTTGAGGCCTTTTATAAGAAAGATTTAGCCAAGCGCTTGCTAGTTGGGAAGAGTGCATCTGTAGATGCTGAAAAATCAATGCTGTCCAAGCTTAAACATGGTATGTTTCCCCTTCTTTTTGTTTCTTAATATAGATTTCTGAGGGAAAATGTTTGTTCAGTTTCCATTCAGCTTCTTGTATCACTGAGGAGGAACTGTTTTTTTTCCTGTTGTTTTTTAAAGTTTCCCATTTATCTTATGCTTAAATAGTAAATAAAGTTACTATGTTGGTAGTTGGTAAGTATCTAGGAGTCACAGGGTTTCTAAGGCTGTAAATCTTTACGGGAGCAGAAAGCCTCATCTTTCTCATGTGGAACCACTGGTAGTTTCGAACTGCTGACCTTGAGGTTGGCAGCCCAACTCGTAACCACTACGCTACCAGAGCGCCTTTGGATTAAGTAATTTGAATTAGTGGGGCATAAACTTTGGGGTAAGGATTTCTTTTTATTCTTATGAATAGTTAATTGATAATTATGCTAAAGTAATTTTAACTTGCCATGTTTTTAGTTTTAAATTCTTGGGGGTTTTTTGTTTTTGTTTTTTTACCACTTTAAAAAATTATTTTCAATGTCTTTAATAGAATGTGGAGCTGCTTTCACCAGCAAACTTGAAGGAATGTTTAAAGACATGGAACTTTCTAAAGACATCATGATACAGTTCAAACAGGTAAAAGTGAGTTAAACTCTTACTTAATTCCTTGAACTTAAAAATATATTTAGTTAACTTCTTGTGGTTTATACTGAAGTGGATAAATAGAAATGTGTATTGGTTGCAAATACATTGTAGCAACTTAGCTGGTATTCACAGTTCAGAGAAAAATGTCCAATGGAATGTAAGTATTTTTTACTTCAGGATTAATTACTAATGAACACAAAAATTTAAAAAAAGGTGTACTGAGCTGAAAGTCAGTATAAGTAAAGTTTGTAGCTAGATAGTTGGAATAAGGCTTTCCCCAGAATCTGATCACTGTTGGTGATTTGCATGTTCAAAGGTGGCAATGAGGAGGGAGGAGAGATGGTAAAAAGTGGTTGTCAAAGGCATTTGGGGACATTGAGAATGAAAAGCTAGACCCACAGTTTTGAACATGTAAATAGAAAATAGTTTTAAAAAATGTAAGACCAGACAATAGTTGGTAGTACGTTAGATTTTCTTTTCTGAGGATTCTGGTGACTTTATATGCCACTATATTTCTGAGGTGGGAAATGAGAGTGAAATATTCAAGAGAAAGGTCAGACTTAGTATGATCATGGGTCCATATGGTAGCTACAGATAGGATTTATCTGCTTTGCCCTTTCCCCCTCTTCTTCTTTCCCTACTTCAGGTTATTCCCTGCAAACAGGCAGTGGAGCAAGTGAAAAACCGGAGACTTGGGCTGGCTGGTGGGGTGAGGAATGGGGGTTGTTATCAGGTGTTCCAAGCCACATAGGGGTCTCCAAAGGTGGGGACTGTCGGTGGTATGGGGAATATAATGGAGAAGAAATTCTATAACAGGCCAGCTGTATGTAAGAAATTACTTAAATTGATAGCACTTGTAATGAGGCCATGTGATTCCTGTGCCATTATTCCTGCATTTAATACAGTCTTCATTTATAATCCTCTTAATAGCTGTCTTTTGTTTTAAGGATGATCAGTACTTGCATGTAATTTTTATAAGGGAGAAATTCTTACATGGATCATTGTTATGATATAAACAGTATGCACTTTTATTTTAATATCTCAGTGTGTATGTTGGTTTTCTTATAGTATATGCAGAACCAGAATGTACCTGGGAATATTGAATTAACTGTGAATATCCTAACAATGGGTTATTGGCCAACATATGTGCCTATGGAAGTTCATTTACCACCAGAGGTAAGATTTACTGGTTAGGACTTCGAGTAAAAGTCGTAGAAGTACATGACATTTCATTTTACCTGTCATTTAAAAATTGTAGATAACCTTTTAAAGGTTTATATTAATAAACACATCAATACCAGGTCCCAGATATTTAATATTTTCTTCTTATATGTCCCTGTTTAGTTTCAAGCATAGCTAATGATGCCAAGTTTCTGGATTCAGGACTAATTTCCCTGGCTCTTCTTTCATTTCCCCTTCACTTTAAAAAATTCTTGCCCATGAGTCACATAGGGGTGGGTTTCTGAATGATGGGTGCCTAAGTGGTGGTGTGTAGGGTTTCCGAGGCTGGAAATCTTTATGGAGGCAGAAAACCTCATCTTTCTCCCGTGGAACCGCTGGTAGTTTCAAACTGCTGACTGTAAGATTAGCAACCTGACTCATAACCACTATTCTACCAGAGCTCCTTGGGAACCTGAATAAATATGTCCAAACTCCTGGTAAAATTTCTTACTTGATACTGAAGCCTAGAAAAGAGGGTAAGACAGAAAATTAGTTACTAAGAGTCCTCTGTGGTGAAGGTTATGGAAGCCCAACCAGTAGAAGAACTAATTGAGGGAGAATACAGAGAACAGGAAGTAAAAAGGACTTAGAACTTTGCAGAAGATTCACATTTATTTAACAGAAACATTGGTAAGATATGGAAATTCATAGGTACAAAAACCACTGGGAGTTTAGGTTTCAAAAGTGGGTAATTACAACTGCCCTGAAAAGGGATCACATTAGAAGGTCCTGGATAGAGTGGGGGGAAATGTGGAACAAAACTCAGAATCATAAAAAAGATCAGGCTTACTGGTTAGATGGAAACTGGTGGAATCCCAGGCCCCCTTTTGGTTACCCTTCAAGTCTGGAACTAAACCTATCTATTGCTTGTCTCAATTTTCAGCTAGGTCTATTAGGAAAACAACTATGCTAGTAAGGTAAGCACACCATAGAATGGCAACCATTCAAGATCAAAAGGGCAGCATCTACCCAAGGATCAAGTTAAATTAAGAAGGGTTTGGGAAAGGAGGAGGAATGGAAACAAGAAACAGTGCGCAAGTCGGATAAGTGATAATGCATTGAGGGGATTGCAGTCATTGAGATGAAATGAAGTGAATGATTTGTTGAATGTAAAATTGATGACCTTTGTAAACCTTCACTAAATTCACAATGAAAAGGTTTTTTTTTTTCTTTTTAAAAGAAAGCAGGTGATTAAATGTTGCAGAGATCAGAAAGTGTTATGCTTACTGCTGAATGATGATGCATAGAGAGGGGATTGTAATCATTGCAATGAATCTAGTATAAAACCGATGTTTTATCGTGCAAACTATCACTCAATTCATAATAAAAATGTTAAAAAAATATTATGCTATTAGATTTGGTGTCTGGGAGATCATAACCTTATATCAAAGTGATCAGAGGACTACTGAATATGTTGTCATTAAGTGCCAATTCATGAGTCAGTTACCAACTCATAGCTAGCCTGTATAGGTTTTCAGAGGAGTGGTGGAATTGAATTGCCTACCTTGCAGTTAGCAGTGCAATACTTATCATACGGTGCCACACCAGGACTCGAACTGCTGACCTTGCAGTTATGAGTTCATCTTTTACCCTACAACACCAACAGGGCTCCTTAGAAGTATACATGAGGTGATTTGAAGAGTTGTACTGGCTTTTATAAAGGAGCTCTGGTAGCGTAGTGGTTATGAATCAGGCTGCAAACCTCAAGGTCAGCAGTTCGAAACTACCAGCTGCTCCATGAGAGAAAGATGAGGCTTTCTACTCCCATAAAGATTTATAGTCTCGGAAACCCTGTACAGGGTTGCTATGAGTCAGAACTGACTCCACGACTCATAACAACAACAACAACAACAACTGGCTTATATAAAGCTTTATTTCATGTACTTTAGATGGTAAAACTTCAGGAGATTTTTAAGACATTCTACCTAGGCAAACATAGTGGCCGGAAACTTCAGTGGCAGTCAACTCTTGGACACTGTGTACTAAAAGCAGAATTTAAAGAGGTAAGTAGATGTTAACAGCATTTCATTTTCATCTTCGTCTTTAAGATTGATACCACATCTCTTAACTTGAATGTGGAATGTGTAAGTTATTGTTTTATAAATTGATCCTAAGTACTTGCATAATATAGTGATACTTTGTCACAGCTTTGTATGGGTTTTAAGTATATTTTAACAATGTGATGATCTCCAGAGTGACTTGACCCTACTGTGGATCCAAAAATAATAACCCTTTTCCCAACCTGTGGACGCAGAATTTGCACTATCACTTCTTGACGAGAAACTTATTTTACTGTATCTGGGAAAGAGAAACTAGAAGAGTGGGAGTTAAGGGGAACAGTGCCCATATCTAATTTCAGAACACTCCTGTTGCAGCACTTAATGATTAATCCCGCATCAAAGAAGTGAAACTACATTCAAAATAGTGATTCCTTGTTGCTAGTTATAAATATCTTTAATGACACATAGAACTGAGTTATTAATTGCATTACTTTGTTCTGCTTTAATTATAAGGTTTAAAAAAAATGACCTGTAAAAAAGGTCGCCTAATCTTTCCCCTTGTTTTAGGTAGGATCACATTTAAACCCTACACTGAACATAATGTATTACCACCTCAGGTGGCTTTTCTGGATAATGTTAATCCATGTTTCTAAATCCACTAATTGGAAAATGCGTTTCTTTTAAGAGATTAGTCATTTGATTTATTTTTCATGTCTTTAAAAAAAACCAAACTGGTGACTAAGCACTGCTCTTACTCTAACAGGGTAAAAAAGAACTCCAGGTCTCTCTTTTTCAAACACTGGTGCTGCTAATGTTTAATGAAGGAGAAGAGTTCAGTTTAGAAGAGATCAAGCAAGCTACCGGAATAGGTTTGTGTTGAATCAAGCATTATTAAATATCTATTATGTGTGTGGCGCTGTGGGTTAATGAATGAGCTGGACTACAAGGCCCATATGAACTGCAAGGTCGGTTGTTCAAGCTTACCAACTGCTCCTCGGAAACCTTATACTGGGTCGCTATGAACTCATTCAATGGCACTTAATAGCAACACGTGTACACACCACTATGCTAAGAGCTCTGGGGGTGCAAAGAAATAATCTCTCTCCTTAGTATTCTTAATGTGTCCAGGGGAAAATAAGGAAATAACATTTGAAATAATTTGAAAACAATTAAGTACCAATCTGTGATACTGAATAAAAGTGTTAAAAGCTTGATGAAGCAAGAAAGAGGTCACTGTAGAATGGCACAGTTAGTTGGGAAAGCCTTCATGAATAATGAGGGAGAAGGTGAAAGTAGCAAGGAGAAAGATTGGGAGAAAACTTGAAGAGTTTAACTGTAGCATAGAATGAGAAGTGATTTTTGGTAAGTAAGATGTATTGAGCAAGATCATGGAGAGCCTGGAAAATCTAGCAGGAAAATCTAACAAATGACACACTGGGTCTCCAACCACATCACATTAGGGTGAGTTAGTTAAATTGTTTGACCAAATATAGCTGGCTAATTTTTAAGTTGATAATTTTGTATAGTGTGTGAACGATGTTAATAAATTTTGGCAGAAAAAAGGTTCCCCACCCCTGCTTAAAAAAGGGTAACTAAGAAAAAAGCAAGTGGATAGAGCAAAGAAGTTGTTGATAACCTTGGGGAAATTGTTGTCTTTAAGAGCCATCGAGTCGATTCTGACTCACGGCTACTCTGTATAGGGTTTCCAAGGAGTAGCTGGTAGGTTTGATCTGCCAACCTTATGGTTAACAGTCCAGTGCTTATCCTATAGCACCACACCAGGACTCCTGGGTAAATTAAGAAATAGTTTTAATATAGAAGGATGGGGTAGAAATTAGATTGAGTTTGAATGTAGCTATGCATATTAATGAACTGTAACAAATAACTGCTATTTCTTCTTCAGAGGATGGAGAGTTAAGAAGAACTCTGCAGTCATTGGCTTGTGGCAAAGCTAGAGTTCTGGCAAAAAATCCAAAGGGCAAGGATATTGAAGATGGTGACAAGTTCATTTGTAATGATGATTTCAAACACAAACTTTTCAGGATAAAGATCAATCAAATCCAAATGAAAGAAACGGTATTTCTTTTGCTTTCTCTCATTCCTTGTTGTTGTTAGATGCCATTGAGTTGACACTGACTCATAGTGACCCTGTGCACAACAGAACAAAACACTGCCCAGTCCTAGACCAACCTCATAAATATCGCTGCTGCCGTTGTGCCAGTTGATCTCGTTGGGGATCTTCCTCTTTTTTTCCAACCCTCCACTTTACCAAACATGAGATCCTTCTCCAGTGACTGGTCCTTCCTGATAATATATCCAAAATATGAGAGACAAAGTTTGGCCATCTGGCTTCTGAGGAGGATTCTGGCTGTACTTCCTCCAATGCCCATCTGTTTGTATTTTGGCAGTTCTAATACACTGAAATTACCTGTTAAATATGCATAATATTACCACTATCATTAATGTTTTCTATGCGCATGTTTGGACTCCTGGGGTGGCACTATGGGATAAGCACTGGACTATTAATCACAAGGTTGGTGGTTCAGATCCACCAGCTGCTCCTTGGAAATCTTATGCAGGTTCTCTATGACTCAGAACCAACTTGATGGCTCTTAACAACAAATGCACATATTTGGCTTAATTTATGTCAGTATTTCATTCTGTGATTTTTGAGGGGTGACTATCAACATAGTTCTTTTCCTCTGCATTTTTCATTTAACAGTAAATCTAAATGATTTTTCAAGTCATTAAATGTTCTCAGAAAATGACAAAAGTCTACATAATTTTTGTGTGTGTGTTTGAGGGAGCTTCAAAAATTTCATGGAAAAATTGAATGAAAAATAATGAAATTTTTCCATAATTGTTTTTGAAGCCCCTTCATATATGTGGTTATGTTGTGATTTATTCAGCTGCTGTCCCATGTTGGGCAGTTCTTTAGTTTTTTTTAGTACTGTAAATAGAACTTCAGGAAATACCTTTGGACCTAAATCTTAATCTTTCCAATCATTCCCTGATGATAAATTCATGGAAGTAGATTATTTGGGGCAAATGGAGTGAACATTTTAAGAGTTTTAATACATAATGCCATATTGTGTTTCAGTTGAAGTGTCATCCAACAGCACGTAAGTGCCTATCTTACTGGGCCCTCGCCAACCCTAAAGATGTTCTTACATAGTGTAATTCTTGCTAACTTGCTAGTTGAGAAATCTGAATGATTTAGTTCATATTTCTTTGGTTAATGGGGAAGGTGAATGTTTTGTTTTTGCTACTTGGTTTTATAAAAAATTTTTATTAAGGAAACCCAGTAACTGAAATCAAACTGTAATGCATTACTTGAGAACAAGTTTTAATGTAAGACGGTTCGGTATCCTTAGGCAGTTCCCGTGTTTTTCACGTACGCATCAAGTAATCCCTTAAAAGATTGCTGTGTACCAGAAAGAAACTGACTACAAAAAGTCCAAACTATTCTTTTAAACTTAATTATTAAAGATAAAGAGCATTTTTACTTTAGCATGAAGGATTGGTAAGCTAATTCCTAAGCATCTTAATTTTTCTAAGACTTGGAGCAAATGTAAGCATTTCTAATTGATCTTAACAGATCACTGTTTTCTAATTCAAAATTTGTATAAGAGTTTGACTCTTTAATAAGTTTGGCTAGTTAGTGCCACACTTTGAGTCAGATCAACTGTCATACAGAAATGTGGCCAACAACTTCTTGTGACTAACACACACTTAGAAGATTTTGAGGACAGAATAAAAGAAAATGTTAAGTTCCTTATTAACCATCTCTCTTTCTAGAAAGGTAAATCAAAAATTGTGTTTTTTTCTTAAATGATAATGGAATCATCTTTATCAATGTAGGACAGTATAATTAATGGATGAAAAAGATTTGCATTTGTAGAGATTTTTCTGTCTCCATGTGTATTCATCACGTCCCATTTAGAGAATTCCACATATTTTAGGCATAAATAGCTCCATGTCCCTAAGATGCACAATTTGTGTAAGTAATCAAGTTTAAAGTTTTCAGGTGCAATTCTTTAAGACTTTTTGTTTGTTTTAGGTGGAGGAACAAGCAAGCACTACAGAAAGAGTATTTCAAGATAGACAGTATCAAATCGATGCTGCAATTGTTCGAATTATGAAAATGCGGAAGACACTTAGCCACAATCTTCTTGTTTCAGAAGTTTACAACCAGTTGAAATTTCCTGTGAAGGTAGGTATTTTATGTACATACTGAGTTTTTTATGGATGAAAGAGAATACATTCCACTTTGATATACAAAGCTTACAAACAGATCCAAGTATTAGGAACAAATGTTTTAATTTCCTATGACCTTGCATAGGATCCCAAAAGAAATCTGCAGGTGGCCATGACAAAAGAGGAAAACAATTCATAATACCTAAAAGCAGCTGCTAAAATGAGTCTGAGGTTTTTCAAACTTGTTGTTGATAACTCCTTGAAATACTGTGGTATTTGACAGATTTGGATATTTTGAATTGAATTGCATCTTCTGTTTAGTTTATATAAGTAATATGTGTAGTATATAATAACATATATTATCTAGCATATATGAGAGAGTATCAGAAAGTTTGTAGAACAGTGGAACTGAAAGATAATGAAATTTTTTGAAGCCCCCTCATGTATGTGTCTATTAAAAATTGTATACATCTTTATAAAAAGGTTAGTGACAAGTTACGGTAAACTGACATTGGTTGTTGATAGACATGTTCCAGTGTACTGCCCAGTAATAAATTTAATGTGGTATTGCACTTGTTTTCAAGTTTTAGAAGATTTCCAACTCCTTGTGATGGTAGATACCAGGCATGGATAGCTCCTGGCTATTTGGGCTATTTGGGCCCTCAATAGGTTTGTTGTTGTTAAGTGCCATCGAGTTGGTTCCAACCCATCGCGACCCTGTATAGGGTTTCCGAGGAGCCACGGGTGAGCTTGATCCACCGACCTTGCAGTTAAAACTGGGGCTTTGCAGTGTGGTGCATTAACCCACAGCATCACACCAGGACTCCCTCAATATGTTTAAGCTTAGGTGAATTACTTTTTGCTGAACATATTTCCTCTTTTGTAAAATGAGGTGAAATATAATTTGTTGTTGCTGTTAAGTGCATTTGAGTCGGTTCCAACTAATAGCAACCCTGTATAGGGTTTCCAAGGAGTGGCTGGTGAGTTTGAACCACTGACTTGTGTGATTCAAACAGACATTGCTGTCCAGTGCTTTATCCTACAGTACCACATCAGGACTCCTAAAATATAATGTTGTTCAGTGCTGTCGAGTCAATTCCAACCCATAGCAACCCTGTATAGGGTTTCCAAGGAGCAGCTGGTGAGCTTGAACCACCAACCTTGAAGTTCAAACGACTTTGCAGTCTGGCGCATTAACCCACAGTGCCACACCAGGTCTCCTAAAATATAATAATGAAGCTTAAATGAGATCATGCATGTAAAATTAAAAAGCACTGTGCCTTGTAAATACTAAATACTCAGTATTTATCAGTTATGCAAGTTAGTATTTCTTTGAAACTTAATAAAGTTTGGATTTCTTGAAATTTAGTACTATCTCATTGCTACACTCTCACTCTCATACTGTCTCATAAGCGCTTTTTCTCAAGCCAGAGAAAAAGATCGCTAATCTTTGAAAGTTATGGGATTACTATAATGATTGTTGTGCTGATAGTCTAGGTCTTTCACCATAATTACTAGAAATTAATTTGATTTCCAAGGCTCAGGATTGATTGTGTGCTTCTAGTCAGTTCCAACTCAGCAACCCTGTATAGGGTTGTAAATTTCCAAGGTTGTAAATCTACAGGAGCAGAAAGCCTCCTCATTCTCCCATGGATCAGCTGGTAGATTAGAAATGCTGACCTTTGGTTAGCAGTCCAACTTGTAACCACTACACTGTCAAGGTTTAGGATTAATGAATAAAATTATGGCTAAAATTTTGACTGTCCTTTCAAGACTAATTTCCCTTTTCAAAACTCTTGATCAAGTGACCTTTTTACATATTCTGAAAAAGTCTACTGAAAAACAAGGTTGTTATATTTTTATAAGCTAGATAGTGGGCATAGAGTGAATCCTGCTATTTCAGAACTAAAATGTGCTCATGAAGATTATCTGTGAGCTTTCTTGATCTTTAGACCACAAGTATGATGTAGAATATCAAAGGAAGTTCTGAACTTGACATGATAATTCATTATTTAAAAGAATACTATAAATTATTTGTTGCAGTATTTTTTTAAATAGTGATGGTTCCCAAAACATTATTTATTTAACTGATAGAATGGCACCTTAACTTTGAGAACAAAGTTTTGCCTAAAGTAGAGATCTACTTGTCTTCTCAGATTATCTTGTCAAACCTAATAGCATTGTTTCTTAAACTCTATGTTCCCCCTGTGAAGTTGTAAATTAATCTTTTGTATTTAATTCTGTAGAGAGTATCTGGTTCTGAGAAGAACATTTTAAAACAGAAAAGTGATAGAAAGTTTGAGTATCATAACACAGTATGACAAGGATGGTACAGTATGATGTATGCTTTCTATATAGTACAAAAGCCTTTTATTATCTTGGTTAATTTTCATTATACTTTTCTCTTTAAAAAATGAAAGCAGTATAATACATTAAATCCAGTACAGTTTGTTATTTGTTAAGCAAGCTGGAGTTAATTGGAAAATATTCAGTGAGCCAAATCTTATTAAAAATGTGTTTTTATTGGATATTAACAAATGAGATTGACTCAACGATTATGAGCTTTGCATTGAAAATTTGTCTTCTTTTACAGCCTGCTGATCTTAAGAAGAGAATAGAATCCTTAATTGATAGGGACTACATGGAAAGAGACAAAGAAAATCCAAACCAGTACAACTATATTGCATAAAATGTTGGCCTTCAAACATTGGTGTCATATGCAGTGGATAAACTTAACATGTTGACCACCCTGTATTATTTGACTTCTTTTATACTACCGATGACCAAATGAAACAATGTAATGGAAATAGTTGCGTGGATTTTTCAGTGGTTAACATGCCCATTTAAAGAGTTAATACTTACCTTTAAGAAGAATGTTGTTGAACTCTTTGCATGTTATTTAGTATGATGTGCAGAAAATGCTTAAGAAAGTACCTGGTCTTCATGATTCCTCTTTGGAACTGAGGAAGAGGTCCCTGTGATTATTAAAAAAGGGCGGGGAGGGAATTCTTATACACCATAATGATGAAGCAAAAGATTTATTTGCTTAATATGTCATTTAAAGATACTTAAACTGCATGCAAACTTTATTTACTGTACAGAGTTCTGGATGTATTTATCAAAATAGAAAAACCACCCTGGACTTGGTTGTTCACCTGTTTTGTGATTTCCCTTGAAAAGAAAAAATAAGTTGTCATAGATATTGATATTTTACTAGGTAATGTTCTGTTACAGTGAAAGGGATTTTTTTTGTTTTTCTGTTTTTTTAAAAAACTTATTTGGAAACAAGTTTTCAAGTATAGGGGGACAATTGCTTAACGTACTATTTTGTAATATACACATCCTAAAAATTTCCCATTTATGAGTATGGGATGTGTGTATATGGCTTAGACCTGAATTTAACTGTGTTGATTAACAGGTACTTATAAAAATAGCTGAAGTATAAGATTGCTGATCACTTGTACTAGAGGGACATCATAGACAAGAAATCCAATTTAAAAAATATATATATTAATTAAATGAATACAATATGAATTTTGCAAAAGAGACCATATTCAACACATTTTGTAAACTATTACCGGAGCAGAAATCCATCAACTACTTCTCAGCTTACCTTAGACTCTAATGTTGTTTGGAACAGTTTTATCTTAACTGGGACCAATTATAGATTGCCACAGGCTTCCTAGGACTTAGCATTCCTGTTTTCTCTACAAAAGTGTTTTTGGAAGCATCCCAGCTCTCCTCTTTTTTGGTAAATAAACCCTTGATATAAAAGTCTTCCCTCATTTTCCCTGCAGACCATTTACTTAGGGATTTCAACTTCTGTGTCATACTGATCCTCTTCCATTCAAAATTGCTTTAAGAGTTCTCATAGCCACTGGACACTTTTCAGGAGAATGTCCCAGGATTGATCATACATTGAAAATAGCAAAAGTATTCTTGCTGTTGATCATTTGTGTAAAAGGCTTCTCTCTATCACCAGTGTTTTTTTTTTGTTTTGTTTATTTGGGGAGAAGGATTACTTGTGTGTTTGTTTTACCCTGAACCTTTGCAGGGAATTGATCTTGAAGGAGACACAGAATTTTTTTTTTCTTTTAAAAGTAGAACTATTTCAATGTTTTTTCAACAGTGTATTTTCTTGCCTGTTTGGAGCCATTAAGAAAAACTCCTAGGTCCTAACCTTCAACTGAGGATACTTTTGACTTTATGTCTCCCATTGATTGTGTTCTTGCGTTCTCATACCCCTCCTGTGGCCAGCTATTTTTAAAATGTTGCCTGTTTCTGTTTGCATATATTTGTACACTGTTGTCTAGCTATATGTGGTATTTAGCATTCCTTCCAAATTTATTTTGAGCAGCCATTGTCTGTATTTTTTTCAGCTCCTCCCTGTCATAACTCATCTGACAAGGAAGTGTAGCTGTTACATTTTCCTTTCCATCATACTGGACCATCTACATCAGTGTTTTAACTCATCTTTGATGGTCTCTGAGATGTGTAGACTATTATGCAAGACTCAGTAGTTAAGAGAAATTTGATGTCGCTTACCTTCATTATCTTAAAAACAGGTCCCTTCCCTAAGGCTCATAATTTTTTGAAAACTTGATGTTGTTTCAGCTAAAAATTGGCAAGAATATTAAAAAGCAAGTTGAGGGGGAGCTCTTTATGACATTGAAAAGTAATTGCAAGCAATATTGGATAATTGTGACTTTCAGTTGTACTGTATCAATTGAATTTTTGTGCTCTTTTTCTCTGTGTACGTGGTGGTTTTCTTTTTCTCCAATAAAACTTTTATTTAAAAAATTTCTGGAGAATATTTTAAAAAATCAAATATTAAGACAGTAATAAAGCCACAGGACTAAAAATCTTCCCCATAATGATTTCTTTTAAAGAATTCACATTTGCCAATTTTGTTATTTTTAAAATTTCCCTTTTTACTTTTGGTGTTGGATTGGCGATGAGGCCAGGAGTGTGGGGAGGGTATGGGAATGGAAAAGAGTGAAATTACCAGGAATACTCAAGGTGAGTATTTATTTTTAAATGTTACAGTTTTAAAAATTAAGTCGGATTACAGGTACTATAACCATTATTTTACTCAATTTCTCAAAATCATTTAGTTTCTAAAGTCAGTATGAAGTGAGTCTATATTTAAATAGAGGGGACAATGCAAAATGAAATGCTCTTGGTTTTTTTTGTTGCACTTGATGTGTCATTTTTGCCAACACTCAGTTCTGGGCCAAATAATCTGTAAGTAAGATGCTCCTCAAGAATCTTGTTATTTTATCAAACTAGAATATAAAAGGCTAAAAAAACTTAAACTAAAAAACAAACAAACAAACAAAAAAACAACCACCAGTTCCTGAGTCTATTGTATGGTCTTAACATGTGTACCTATCCTACTCTTGGAATTCTTACCTTTTATTTGCTTATGTGTGTGTACAATGTAGGAAATTCATTTATTCTACTTGGGCCTTAGTGACAAAACCTGGAGAGTTTGTTTGCTTTTATATTTCTACGTCTCATAAATCTCTTTTAACTGTTTTTAGTTTTGTTTTTTTTTAGTGACCACTCTGTTTAATTCTGTGAATCATAGGAGTGTTATAAACATGGTCTGTTCTTATGTACCTGAAATTGCCAAAACAAATTGTTCATTAAAAAAGCAGTACTAATGGGAATTTGCATAATTGATGCTTCATATAATGTCCCTGCTAATGCTTCATTAATGGATTTTCCTTTATTCTACACAAAACCTTGCTTCACACTGAATAGATTTAACCTGGAAGCACTTGGTTCAATTATTTTTTTCTGGCTTTAAGAAAAGAGATATTTCTCTCTTTTTTGGCAGATCAAAGTTATAGAAACAGTAGCATTTGCTCCTGATATACTTTTTTTTTTTTAAGCTTTTATTGTGAATTGAGTGATAGTTTACATGGGAGAACATTGGTTTTGCACTTATCCTATCGTATTTTGCTTCATTGCAATGATTACAGTCCCCTCCATGCATCATTTAATAGTATTTGCTTTTATTCCCTCTTTTTTTTTTTTTTTTTTATGTTCACAGAAACACTCAAAATATACAATCATTTAAACAACCCAAGGACACATTCTGCAAGCCTGCCTCAAGGCCGCCAGCGTGAATAGTCTTTCTCTTTCCTTGAGTCTAGATTCCTCGGATGCTTCATCTCTCCATGCCGTCATCTCTGCCTCTATCTCTGGTGTCACTGCTTCTCTGGTTAGGGTCTCATATTCCGCTCATGCTCTTCTCCTTTGATGGTCCTAGGGTCTTCTGTTCCTGGAATATAAGGATAACTACTCCCCCCTTGATGTTACAAAACTTATGCCTTTACAGTTGTGATGCTGCAATTAGTCATGATAACAGCTACTATTGCATCAAGAGTCCTATCCCTATCTCCTTTCACCAGACCCATCTAGACAAAATGAAAACTATTCAGTGCTAATGCTGTCTTCCCCTGCACACTCTGAAACTAAACTCTCTCTTGAAAACTTGTAAGCCAGCCGCTTTGTGCCTTTATAGTCTCCCCATTTTAGGTAGCCAGTGTCTTAAGTTGCCCATTCGTATCAACCCTGAATGCTGAGGGGACAGGCTTGATCCTTGATGTCAAGACTCCTTCCCTCTCATTTGATAGTTTAAGCTACTGCATCCATAAGTATGGATCAAATTCATCAAATTGCAGCAATTTATGGTTGCTTCCTTAAATTTCTTTATCTTACTCTAGGCAAGCTCTGGTCATCAAGCCATTGAAGCTAGGTCAAATGGATACTATCTGCAAGTTTGGGCATTCTTGTGCACCTCCCTGCACTTCATATCAGCTAGATGCTTCACCCTCATTGACCCTCAGTGGCGCTAGGTCAATGGCCCATGGACTCAGGAGTTCCCAAGTCTCCTCAAACTTCGGATCAACTAGCCCTTTTCTTTCTCTCATCATGAGGTTGACAGGAATCTATGGAACATGATTGAACTCTCATGATAATGCTTTTATATTTAACAGCGTAGTGGTTACGAATCAGGCTGCGAACCGCAAGGTCAGCAGTTCGAAACTACCAGCTGTTCCGCGGGAGAAAGATGAGACTTTCTGCTCCCGTAAAGATTTACAGCCTTGGAAACCCTGTATAGGGTCGCTATGAGTCGGAACCGACTCCACGGCACATAACAACAACAAGTTATATCTAGTGTAGTGGAAAAAGCTACCTTTTTATTGAACCATTTTTATTTGATGTAGAATATAAGAATTCTTGCTATGTTCTGAGCTGATGCATTAAAACAATTTTACAAGGTCTAAAAGCAACAGATCTTTATCATTTATCTTCTAATATAAAATCTTTTTAAAAAATCGCTTTTTAATTTTTATTTTTAAAACAGTGGCAAAATACACATAGCAAAATTAACATTTTAACCATTCAAAAGAGCACATTTCATTAATAGTACATCCAAAGTTTTGTGCAAATATCACCACAGTCTAGTTCTAGAACATTTTCTTATTCTAAAGAGAAACCCAGTAGTCCTTAAGCAGACATTGCCCGTTTCCCTCCACCCACAGCCCCTAGCAACTACTAATCTTTCTGTCTCTGTGGGACTTAGTTCTTCTGAATATTTCATATAAATGGAATTGTATATACACCGGGGCCGTTTCTGTGTTTGCCATCTTTTACTTGACATGATGCTTTTAGGGCTTATTTGTATTACAATGTGGCAGCATTCCATTTTACGGCTGAATAATACTCCATTGTATGGCTATGCCGCATTTCATGTGTCCATTCGTCCATTGAGGACATTGTGTTTACACCTTTCAGCTATTGAAGATACTGCTGTACTCATGTGCTAGTTTTTCTTAGAATAACTTTTTAAATTTGGGGGGGGTTATTTATCGGAGTGATATTTGGGGGGGGGTTGCATTGAATCTGTAGATTAACATGTTATCAATATTAAGCCTTCCAATCTATGAATCATGTGTCTTTGATCAGAATGTTTATTAATGGTAGGCACCATCTAGTTAATTGTTCTGGTCTCATGGAAAAGGAGACGGCTGTTTATGGAGGCAATTAACCACACATTTCATTTCTCCTATCCCATTTCTTTCTCGTATTCCTGACTCCTCCTTCCTCTGTTGTTACAGGTGAATAGAGAACAATTGTGCCTTGTGACTGCAAACTTTGAAGACTCCAGGCACTACACGGTGAACTAGGAGGTAGAATAAGCACTAAACACGTTGTTAGGCCAGTTAACTAGGCTATCTCATAATCATACCTTAACCCTCCAAACCAAGGAACCAAACAAATCCTATGAGGTTTTTGTGGTTGTATGTTGTTGTTAGGTGTCATTGAATTGGTACTGACTCATAGTGACCCTATGTACAGAATAAAACACTGCCTGGTCCTGTGCCACCCTCTTAATTGTTGCTGTGCTTGAGCGTATTGCCGCTGCCACTTGGCCAATCCATCTCCTTGGAGGTCTTAATCTTTTTCTCACACTCCTACACTTTATCAAACATGATGGCCTTCTACAGGGAATCTCAAAGTTTCTGGAAAAATTCAGTCAAATTACTTACTTCTATTTTTTTCCATGAACTTTTTGAAGCACCCTCATACATGAGCAGCCTACGCAGCTACATGTTTGTTCTGGTGTGTTGCTGTGGGTTAATGCTCTAGACTGCAAAGCCATTTGAACTGCAAGATCGGCGGCTCAAGCTCACCAGCTGTTCCTTGAAAACTCTATACAGTGTCACTATGGGTCAGAATCGACTTGATGGTATTTAACAAAAACAATGTTGCACCATTTCTGCCAATTCAACTTTTTACAGATTTATAACTTTTATTACAATAAGTCGTACAACCTTACTCTTACTTAATAGACTCCTGGAAACTTTCCACAGCAAAGTGTGGTTTCTTCGCATAGGATTCCTTCCAGAGGGTAATTTCTGCACGTCTTTGTCAGCCCATGTTTTCTGTTTTCATTCTTTGAAATTGATTTCGCTATCCTAGTGGATAGTTCAATGTAGTATTTATTTGAATTTCTTTACAGAATAATATTACTCATCTTTTCATGTGCTTTTTGGCCATTTGAATATTTTGGAGAAATATTTATAGAAATTCCTTGCTTATTTTAAAGTTGGGTTGTTTCTTTTTGTTTTGAGTTGCAAGAGTTCATTGTATAGTCTGGATATATCTTCTCCCAATCAGTACTTTTCCTTCTCCTGATAGTGTCCTTTGTATAAAGTTTTAAATTTTGTTGTTCAATTTTTTTCTTGGGGTTACTTATATGAGGGTAAGTAAAAAATAATCCACATTCTGGCTGTAGAATATATTTTAATCAACTTTTAGAAAAGACAAATATATCATTGTTTTGACATAATCTCCTGCTTTTCAATACACTTTGTTCCTCTGTCAACAAGCTTTCATATTCCCTTATTTAAAAATGTTTTGGGCTGAGCTGCAAGCCATGAATGCACCACTATCTTCACATCCTAATGAAAGATGAATCTTCGTTCTTGAAGGGCTGTTTTGAGGGGCCCAAACAGGTGAAAGTCCAGTAGAGCAAGATCAGGACAATAGGGAGGATGCTTTAACACCTCAAAACGAAGTTTTTGCAGAGTGTCAACACTGTGGGCAGAGGTGTGTGGATGTGCATTGTCATGTAAGATCACAAGGCCCTTGGATAACAGTTCTCTGTGTTTAATCTGAAGTTCAGGCTTCAACTCTTAAAATGAGCATCTCACTGTAATTAGCACTGTTGATTGTTGAACCTTTTTCCTGATAGTGTTCCAATACTGGCCCTTGAGAATTCCGAAGACTGTAAGCAACAATTTTCCAGCTGAGGGTTGACCTTTAAACTTTTTCTTGATTGGTGATTGAGGATGTTTCCATTCTATACTCTGCCATTTACTCTCAGGCTTGTAGTGTTGAATCGATGTCTCATCACTGATAATTTTACCTTCAAGTATCGGTCCAAATGTTGTTTGCAGATGTCCAAACGCTTCTGTTTGTACTCTTCCGTGAGTTGTTTCAGTACCCATCTCACACAAACATTTCAAAACCCACGTCTGTCATGGATTATTCCATGGCTGATTTGAAAAAAATATTTGCCACATAATCACTCGTCTATTCGACAGAATCATCTCACATGTACAATCAATATTGTCATCAGATGTGGATGGGCATTTTAATATAACCAGAGTGCTGATAATTTTTGACTCACTCTTGTACTTTTGGTGTCATAGCTAAGAATTCATTGCCCAAACCAGTATCATGAAAATTTATTGTTCTGAGAGGTATATCATTTCTTTTTTTGTTTGGAATGACTGAAACTTTACTTATGCCTTTTTTTTTTTTTTTTTTGATGTTTTGTGAATTATGTTATAGTTTACATGGGAGAATATTAGCTTTACATTCATCCTATCGTATATCGTTTCATTGCCATGGTTACAATCCCCTCCATGCATCATCAACCAACCAAAGGGTATACCCTGCAAGCCTGTCCCACAGTCGTCAGCACACAGCCCCTCTACCTCTGGGTCTAGAGTCCCCAGCTGCTACATCTCTCCACGTCATTGTCTCTGCCTCCATCTCTGGAGTCACTACTCTGGGTAGGGTCCTGCTCTCTACTCTTCTCACTTGATGGTCCCAGGGACCTCCGCTCCTGGACTGCAAACTCAACCACTTCCCTTCTTTTGCTACAATATGTCTGCCTTTACAACCCTCACAGTCCTAGCAATTATTCATTATTGTGCCACATGAGTGCTATCCCCAACTCCTTTCATCAGCCTCGTCCAGACAGATTGAATACTACTCAGTATACTACTATGTGGAGATTCTACCTTCCTCTGCACCTTCTGGATCTAGGCTCCCTCTTTTTTTTTTTAAATGTTTTATTGTGAATTATGTACTAGTTTACATGGGAGAACATTAGCTTTACATTCATCCTATCGTGTAT